>NW_028219778.1:0-2403 GCF_045865225.1 Trachurus japonicus | reverse complement strand
GTTATTACACCGTTGTAATGGGTGGAGGAGGTTGTTATTATTAGGTTGGTTGGTTGGTTTACTTTATTAATCCCTCTGAAGGGAAATTGATTGTCACTCTGTACGTACAACATCCAACACACAATACTACAACATGACAAGCATTGACAACTCAGGCAGTACAATAAGTGCAATGCAATGCATTACTTAGCATAGCACACAACAGAAAACAACAATAATCAACAACAATGTTCATTAAAAAACTTCACTGCCACCAGGTACAAAAGACCTCCTGAATCTTTCTAAGGAACATCTTGGCATCACCAGTCTGTTGCTAAAAGAACTCTTCAGTTCATGGAAGAAAACATAGAGTGGGTGGTCCTTATTGTGCAGAATGCACCAGAGTTTCCTCCCCAGTCTAGTTTAGAAGTCACCCAGGGATGGGCATGTTACTCACTGGTCCAAACCCTCCGCCCAGTGATATATAGTCAGGGTGATTCTTCAGGTCAAACAGTTCCATCTGCTGAACTGGAGTCTGACTGGTGGAGAGACGCCAAGGCTCCGACAAAACCTAGAGTGTGAACGAGAAAGAGAAAAAAGAGGTGACGCAGAGCATTCAGTCGACTCAAAGAACCTGGAATCTGTCAGGCCAATGTGCGTAACGATCATGAATGAGTTGATTTACAGTGTGCGCCCCTGAATTTTCTGCTTGAGCCCCTACAATTTTAAGTTAGGGTCTACTGTGCTCCTAGTAGGGCATTGATGAATACTGAATTTTGGAGCGACAGCACGATTCAGGTGGAAGGGGAGGGTATAGATGCCATTCCACCGCTTTATTACAGCACCGGTCTTTTGAAAAAAGAAAAACAAGGAAAAGACGAATATAGGGGTGTAACGGTACACAAAAGTCACGGTTCGGTACGTACCTCGGTTTGGGGGTCACGGTTCGGTACGGTTTCGGTACAACAGACACTAATTGAATGTAAAACTAAAATCTGTCTTGTATTATAAAAGTAAAAAAAAAAAAAAGAATATAAAATAAAAACAAGTGCATTAGGAGTGTTATAATGCCATTCATTAATTCTAGAGGGAAAAAAACTTGCACCTGACAACTGGCAACTATTATCCGAATTATTAAATTATTATTATTAAAAAAATGCCAGTTACTTTGGTGATGTTTCTGGTCCTGTCTGTGTTCATAAAACAGAGGAAGCTACACGCACATCCCAAAAAAACTGAAGACAGGTGCTGGATCACCAAGAAAGACACAGGTAAGGAAAAAAGGAGACCGCACACTAGTTAAAAGCTCCAGTGACAGTTTAATGTCACTCACACGTTTCAGGCGTCAGCCCTTCATCAGACAATGTGTACATAGTGTGCGGTCTCCCTTTTTCCTTGCACCAGTGATTGACATATCGGGGTGAACATGCGCTAACGTGTTTGATGCGTTCCTAGCGACGCAGCGCGCATCCGTGAAATAGCGCCGACGGACTTTGTCCGGTGGACCAGTCGCGAGCTGCTTTACACAGTCTATGGTCACGAGCCGCGCTGTTGTTTTTCATTGCCACACGGAGACATAAATGAAGCAGCAGCTCCTCTAACTTCACACTCTCATCACTTCTCTTCTTCGTCTGTTATGACGGTTGCTGGCAGCTTCGAGGCTCATTACCGCCACCTGGGTTGGAGTGAGGACTCGACTTTTTTTTTTTTTTTTTAAATATTCATTCAGACGTATTCGTCGTGTGACTGTGTGCACCGAACCGTGACCCCGTTACCGTGACGGCACGAGACGAATACATATACCGTTACACCCCTAGACGAATACTCGACTGTGATGCACAGCGTCGATTAGTGGTTTTGATATTTGAACATTCGAATAGTTGGCTATTTGGTGAAACCCCTAGTTCCTAGTAAAAACAGTTATTCCGGAGCCCGCTGTGGTACTGTTAATACACACACAAGTTGTGTTTTGACACTTGCTATTGTCTCCATACAGTATTTACATGCATTCTTTGTGCAGTGTATTTTTTTAAAAATCAGAGAAGAGCAGAAGCCAACCTCTTTCAGGAATGGTGATTCCACCCCCAGGTACTTGGACACCACGTACAGACAGAAGAGGTGTCTGTCGATTCCAGCTCCAGTCATTGCCATTCGATAAAGGTTCTGGTGCCTCTCGGACGCCAGGCGGAAGAGACGCTTGCACTGCTCCTCTGCCTGTCAAACCAAATCACAGGTTACTAAATCCCGATAAGATAAAATCATCTAGAAATCATCCACACAAACACGGGACAGAATAAACAGGTAGCGATAAGGTCTGAGGCAATATGAGATCAGCAGGAGTTTAAATTTGTGTCTGAGCTTTCACTCTTTGAACTTTAAAAGAGCAGAATCAAGAACTTGGCCGGCACCTCTCCACTCTCAAGG
>NC_140930.1:30792441-30808030 GCF_045865225.1 Trachurus japonicus | reverse complement strand
CACCAAATAGCCTACTAGGGATGGGACGATACACCTAAACTCACGAAACGATGCACTTCGATATGCCAGGGTCACGATACGATATGCCACGATACGATATCAAAAAAAAGGATGAAAAATAAATTATATAATAAATTATAACTTATTTATTTTTCTCCAGTTGCACACAAACAGGGAAACTGCTTTCTGTTTCTATTTCAGACCTTTTCTCTGTGTTTAGTCTCTAGGTTGTTAATTTCTCTAAAATAATCAATAATTATTTTACACACACACTGCTTTCCTATTTCTATATCAGCCTCCCTCTCTAGGTTATCCTGGCCTAGGAGTTTTTCTTAAAAATAAAAAATAGCAGTGCAAGTGCCAGTTTGAAATTTTCTTGTCATTGAGGGTGCTATACAATAAAGCAATGTGACATATACAAACAACATCTGGGATTTTAATCTATCCATATAGCCACATCCAGTTTTGAAGATATTTCCCCATTTTTCTCAACAGGGACCTGGATCCTATCAGAAACTTAGCCTACATGTAAAACATATTGCACTGGGAGGAAAATGCCAAAACAGACTGCAGTGCATCCAGAAAAAAAATCATATCAGAATGTAACAGTCACAACATCCCAAAGACCCGACAGACAAACAGCCAGACAAACAGCCAATCATTTAACAGCTGTGTAGGTGGGTTACAACATCATCGCCAGGTTAATTCATAATAACAGAAGCTGCTGTGAGGACGTGAGAACGTGAGGCTGAAGGAGTGGAGAGTGAAAAAGGACACGTTATCTCGACGTTGTCGACACCGGGCAGAGGACGGAGCTAAACCACGGCACGGCCGTCCGGCTGCGCTGACAGACCCGCGGAGATCCCGGGTAACAGGTGACCGTGCGTCTGCCCTGACTCTGAGGCCACGGCGGTAATAATGAAGCAGCGTCAGGCCGCTCACCGTCACTTGATCTCAGAATTAAATACGCTGAGCCGCGAGCGTCGGGGTGTGCAGCGACCCTGGGTTCCGTCTTTGCTGCGTGTCAAATCAAATCATATCTCTCTCTCTCTCCCTCCTCCTTCTCTCCAGCTGTCCTTTCAAAATAAGAGCGCAGAAAGCCCGGAAAACAAAACAGTGACTCATGAGCTGGTGGCCGTGAGAAATTTAGCGGTGTAGGTGCCAGCGTGCCAATTATTATGCCGCGGCGTGCCTGTGTTTATTTCGCGATACGTTTTTTTGCAGCACGATGCATTTCGTCACATTTTGTATCGCGAAATTTCGCCAAACGATATTTCGTCCCATCCCTACTACAGACAGGGTCAAAAAAGAAAAAAAAAAGAAGAAAAAAAAAAAAAACTCCGTCGCCTGGAGCAAACTGATGAGGATATGATCAGAAACTCTTTGTGGACTGTCTGTGAAGACGGACGGGGGTGAAGCCGACCTCTGCTTCAGAGAGGGACAGCCCTGCACTGTCGGACCTCGGTCTCTGCTCCGTGTCCGGAGCCCGGTCGGGACCGTAGCAGAGACCGAAGACGGGCCGCAGAACACGCTGTGAAAATACTCTGAATTGACTGGGAGTGACGCGCTACGGCGCAACGGAGACAGGTCCAACAGCGCAGCGAGGAGAACAGCATGTGAGGAAGATGAAGATGAGCTACTGAATGAGGAGGGATTTAGAAATAAAAGCCTCGCTTCCCTCTTGTGGTCATAGCGTAGGCTATATTTTTGATATATAAGTCGCTTCTGAATATAGGTCGCATGGGCAGCCAAACTAGGAAAGAAAACGCGACTTATAGTCCGGAAAATACAGTAAGTCTATATTTTAAGCTTGTTTGTAGCGGAAGCTCCCAGTGTCTCAGTTCACTGCTCTTCCGGCGGAACAATTTCTTCAATACGCTTCAATACAAGAGGGACATTACAGACGAGCAGTATGGAGGTATTTGGATGTTTTTTGGTGTGTCTTTTTGGATGAAGAAAAGTGGTATCCATTCACAACCATTATATGGACAAACACTGCTGCACGGACCCCCCTGTAACTCAGAGAAGGGACGGAGGACTCTGAAAATTCTCACAGCTCTTAGTTGACATGAGGGTGAGTAGATAATGAGTGAAATTTGAATTTTGGGTGAACTATCCCTTTAAAGGAGTTTTGTACAGAAAAATTACAGGGATAATTAACTGTATAGTACTATTCACTCATTTCCAAAAATAGAATATAACGTTACGCTAGCACCATCCAGTTGATGTCTTGTAAGTTTGAAGCTGTATGCCCCTTTTACACATCAGAAGACATTCCCTTATTGAATGATAGTTCAGTTCTGTGTTCCTCCTAAAATCTGATTTGCTTTCACAACGCAAACAAAGTACACAAGAGTTGGACTGTAAGCGGCTCGAGACCCAAATTTCAAAGCAGTCCCTGCCCGGTGCCAAAGCTTCATTGACAGCTTTTAGCTGAGAAAGCGCCCTTTGTTTCATAAAGAATGGGTCCACCTGTTGAATACAAATAGAAAGAGTGACTGTCGCTGTGACATCTTCTCAAGGACCAAAGTCGCTCAAATGGAAATTCTGACCTGACTACAGTAACGGGGGGAAAGCCGCCCAGTATCAGAAATCCTCTGGGGACCAGGAATATCCAAAGTTCATGGTCAGTAGTGGTCAAGAAGATACTGATTGTTGAAGGCCAACATGTTAGAGGAATCAACTCTTCAAAACTAAATGAAAAAATAAAAAAAACACAACTGTATTCAGCACATCCACAAACACACACTCACCTTGGTGACTGCTACTTTTGCACCCTTGTTGATAAGCTGGACCACATTGTCAGCTTGTCCCTTGTGTGAAGCTACGAGGAGGCGCTCGGAGAGTGCGAGGACCTCAGCCGCATCCTGCTGGCTCATGAAGCGGGGCGAGTGATGCTGCCGTCTCCAGACACAGTGCTGCTGATGGTGGAGGGAGGGCAGCTGTAAGGACAGTCTCCGGTGCCCTCTAACTCATGGTAAGCTCCGTCGCGGTCCTTCGTGTCAAACGGGAGCTGGAAAGGCCACCACCGTGCTGCCGACTCCTCTGTTGCTACAAGCTCCACAAACTGCCGGGATTCGTCCCCTTCATCCTCTCAGCTGCAGGGAAGAGAACAGGAAACACATGCTGTGAAAACAATCCAGCATGTGCTCGACTCATAGTAAGCTGGCAAACAGGAAAACAAGGGAATGGGCAGAGCGAACTGCCATCACCACTGTCCAGGTTGCTAAACCCATACAATCCTCATGGGATCATGTGAGCTGGACAGAAATAATCTGCAATGAGAGCCAAAAAGAGGGGTCAAATTTGGTCACAGAGTGCCTGCTGTACAGCAAAGCACAGTGAGCCAGAACAGAAATTACAAGAGCAAAGAGTGTTAACCACTAGGGCTGTCAGAACAAACTTCGCTATTCGAACAGAATTCGATTTATTTTTAAAATGAAAACATTTCAAATAGGGATGCAAACAATTAATCGACTATCGATTAATTGTCGATAAGAATTTAATCGATTAAATTAAATTACTTGCAATTAATCGTTCCTTTTCAATGGGAGTTTTACTGTGAAATGTAAACAAGCAAAGCCGACATAATGTAGCAGATCTCTGTGTAAACGTGTGCAGCGCACTGCAGCACACAAGGGAGAGAGGGAGAGGAGGTGAAAAGAGACAACACTGTTACCTGTTGTAGCTATACGGGACTCAGGCTGTACCATCGCTAACACACAGACGACCGGTGAGTAACGAGTCAAAAAGCCGCCGACACGGAGCTGCCTGAGGAGTTAATGCAGCCTGAACGCAGCTCAAACCGACCCGGTGCCTCAGCACGGCGGACAAGCTTTGATAAACACACCGGATCCGCGCTGGTTTACAGTATCCTACCGTAGTTTAGCCGGTCGCTACCGGAGCTTAATTTAAAAAAAAAAAAAGAAAAGAAAAAAAAAGCGCTCGTTGCGGTGCCGCGGAGAACAGCGCGTGTGTCCAAGCTGTGTTGGTTTATGTAACTTGAGGGGACAAATGAACCACATGTTTATTGTCATGCATTGCTGACCTGGGCTTTGTTTCTCAATAAATTAGAAAACCCTTTCCTATCATTCCCCTTTTCCCTGCATGGTTGAAGGAGACTGGCTCGCATCCACGCTCCCACTCCCTCCTGCGCCGACATGTCACCTTAAGTCACATAAACCAGTACGGGTGTGTGGACACAATATTGTTGTCAGCGCGACAGCGCCTCATCACCGCTGGTGTTAAAAGGCTCCGTTCTTTCTGCAGTCAGGTTAAAGCGCACATCCGCTGTGTTGGTAAACAAATAATCCCTCTATATCAACGGAGGCAGCCGTGCTTGAGCAGCTTGGGTTGGAGGTGGTGTGAGTGCGGGCCAGCGGGGGACAGGGGGGGGGATTCGGGCTTCAGCACGGTACGGAACAACTGGCCCGTGTGAGTGCGTCCTTATTTGTGGCCGCTGCAGCGCCACACGGGCTTTGCCTTTCAGCAATCAAGCGCTGTTTTCGTCTTTGTTAATAACAATAACAGCAACAGCTGTCGGCAGCTGAGATTGCTGTGCCGTCACCATAGAAACGCAAGACGCATTACGGCTCATTCCAAGGACGTGCACATGACTATAGAGGGGCAGGGGCTCAACATCAGAAAAGGGCAGTATGTACAATTTTTTCAGGCCTTAATATCAAAATAAATAAATAAAAATAAATTACAGTTACTATTTAGTCGGTAGAGAAAGCCTGCACGCCTTCAGGACTGCAGTCAACACGCTGGACCAATTTCCCAACTTCCCGAAACAGAGTCATGACTTCTGAACTGGTGGCTAAGGCTAATATGGTATTGAGTGCACATTAACATGGCAGGAAAAAAATCATGTGAGTGCAAGTGCAAAATAGAAGTATCCTAAGCCTACAGGCTACACACACAAAACCAAGGAATGACTATGACTGCTACTGTGCATGTAGAACAGCAGCAATATTTACAACAGCAAAGTCACAATTAGCAGTAGGCTAACTCAATATTTGGAAACAAATTCAAATAGTCAGTGAAATCAAGCTGAGTGAGTGATTCCTCCTGTTGCTGCTGTTCACTACATTCAGGTGATGTTAGACAGAGGACGGGGTGGGGCTTAACTCTTAACAAGCAGTTAGCTAAACAAACACAAATGGGCGCTTTTCTGAAATATGACTCTTATTAAGCTCGTTGAATAAGTGGAAGGGGACTTGTCAGAACCGACAAGGAAGTTATGTTGGTGGATTTATAACTCACAAGATTCGACACAAGTCGCTCCACTGTCTCATCTATGTGCAGCACACACAGAGTTACAGTATCGATGAGGCAGCAGCTTCTACTTCTCTCTCTCTCTCTGGACGTGCATGTGAGGGAGCGCGCACCGCGGGGCAGCCCCCCCTCCCCCCGCCCCTCGCCCCTCAGTGAGGGACGGAGCGGAGCAGCAGCGGACAACACACACACCAACGTACATACACAATCCCGTATATATTGCAAGGAAATGCGTACGGTAGATAACCGTGGCATTTTTACAGCGCGGTTGTTTACATCCCCATGCACAACAGGAATGCATTTATTGGGGAGAAAAAAAAAAACACATAAAAAAAGGGCACTTTTTAATACGGGGCAAAAAGGGCAGGGGCTCAAGCACCCTTTGGGCCCTATGTGTGCACGTGCCTGGCTCATTCGCAAAATACCTTTCAATGGAAACACCCGCAAATGGCAATTGCACTTTTTCGAAGTTTCAGAAATATCGCTTTTATTTTGCGAAAATCTGTAATGGAAACGCAGCTCTCTCACCTCATCTCATCTCATTATGATAGGACTTCAACCTCAGAGCTCTCTGTCCCAAATAACGTGCTACTTAAACATTTTCATTGTGCTGTGCTCTTAAAATAAATTAACAAATACTAGTGTAAAGTCCATAAGGAATTTTCCCCTTAAATTTAGGTTCTCAGGAAAATCGCCGCTTATCAATTAATCGATCATCGATCGATAAGGTCTATCAACTATCGATTAATGAATTACTCGATAATTTGCATCCCTAATTTCAAAGGTGGAAACTGACGTTCGAACATGTGCCTTCCGCAACGACGCAAATTAACGTTGTGCGTCGCGACATTCAGGGGAGTAAAGATGTTGATAAAACAAACAATTTTGTTGTCGATGTGCGTCGAATTTAGGAGCGGAGTTCTTTTAATTGCCCATTTACTTGGCTGCGGTGCACCTATGTGTTCCCACACTATACGTACTATACCTTTTTTTTTTATTTGCATGCCAATCAGTGGAGAGCGATCAGAACAGATCACAGATCAACTGCTATCCGTTGCACCACTACTTATAATGTTTGATTTCCCATTTGAAGTTTTATATTGAGTTGGTAAAAATTAAGTGTGTTGAAAAAGTTGTTACATAATGGATTTGGTTGGAATGCCCTTTAGTGCACAAGGGACCTAAATGCTAAGCTGCTATAGGTAGCCTATAGGCCGAGCAAAAAACAACAACAACAACAAAACAAATTAAAAATTCAAATATAATATTTAATATAAGAAGCATTAGAAAATCTAATCTGATTTGGGGGGATGATTGACGGCCCTTTTAACCACTATTAACAGCACAGACACAATTCTGTGGTTTTGTTCTAACCACAAGTAAAGGAGGCTGACTCACCACAAAGTGTCTCATCTTCTTTCTCATCATCATTAAAATTTGTAAACTGACAGACATGCAGCTGTCATGCAATGACTCGATCTCTACAGGCTCAGAGGAATGCACTCCTGTCTGATCAGGCATTTCATGAATCTGACAAATAGTTCCTGTTTTCTACCAGTTTTCTTCAATGTACTGTTGACATTATATTACTGTCACACTTTCCCCCCCCTTTTTTCATCTAAAAAGTTGGGTGCGGGTTATACACCGGTGCTCACGGTTTGCCCCATTGAACTATGTGGTTAAATTTTTGCATTCAGTTAAAGATTTGGAATTCAATTATGATATCGATCGATATTGATTAATTCATCTCAATGTAAAAGTTTGTTTGTTTTGGTTAAAAAAATGTAACTTTTTTATTTTACTCAGTAAATCTACAGAGAAAATGTGAATGAAAGATTCACTGAGATATTTGTTTGCCCTAGATCTAACAAATCCAGGTATTTCAGCAACTTGGAAATGCTGGCCCCAGCCATACTGTTTCTAATTAGTCTGAGAGGAAATATTCCTACTTTTTATTCTAGTAAAATTATCTGACAGCTTTAATTACTTGTTCATTTATAGATTTCAACATTATCGATTGTATATTGAACTACCCCGCCATCACACAAAATTGTTGAATCATCATCATTGTATTCTGCACATGAATGCATGAATAATAATAAACAGTCATAAGGAAACATTTTCTGCCATTTGCCATATTGTATGGCGATATATGACTAATTCGACATTTTCCACCTTAGTGTGTATTCTTTGCGATGGTTTAGGCCCCCCAACCAGTGACAACCTCATCTCAAACAACACTGTAAGTAATGTGAATGACCAAAAATGAAAGCGGAATACGTTGTGGTGTACACCATTGGTACACCAAATGGTTTGTAGGAATTCCATTGCCACAGGAACATTACTAAACCTACAGCACAGGATGTGAGAGACAGTGAAAACAACATTTTCAGCTCGACACTAATTGTACAGCTCCACCCCACAGAGGAAGAGACATGTCCCATCTGATCCCTGGAGTCTAATCTGTGATGACAGCCCCTCTAATGACTGTGTTTTTCATTACAGCATAGAATGAGACAACATGGTACAGATGACATCAACAGGACGGATTCACATTGCTGCAGGCAAACATGGCTAAATCCACAAAGAGAAATGGATTATTTCCAAGATGTTTGCCCTTCATCTCAACTCGACCGTAAAACACAGCTGTGCAATACAGTTTCTCTGCCAAATAACCTCCACTGGATACAGTCTCAATTTTTTAACTCAACAGTTATCACACCTCTTACATCAACCCTGGTTAAGTAATGCAAGCACGCCTTTTTTTTAAGAAGATATGATATACGCTAAATTAAATAGTTTTTGTATTTAATTTAGATCCTAGAAATTTCAGAAGATAGGGTTAGGATTTCTAATTTGAAGAGGTTCACAGACCAATCCTACTGATATAATTGTGGAGGAGAGAGAAATGTCAACATCAAGATCAAATCATGAGCTTGTACTGATAGTATCAGTGCCACCTGTGGAGTCAGGAGCTGAATAAACACACAAATGCAAAATAAGCTTGGTGGAGAAGAAACCAAAAAAAGATACAGACACCAATCAGATGATGAAGGTGCAGGTGTATGTAGGGAGGAGCCAGCTGAGTGAGTGAAGAAGGAAAAGTGCTTCTTTCAAACACTATGGCTAATGCTGAAAGAATAGCTACTGCAACACAACAGCTAACGAGAGGACTGCTACTGTATGCCATGTGACTGATGCAGGCAAAGTGGTTACAGACAATGGGTCCATACAGTTTTAATTAGGGCTGGGACGATATGCTGCTTTTTTTTTTCATATATTTTTCGGGGCTTTTTCACCTTTAATGGACAGGAGAGTTGAGAGAGAGACAGGAAATGGGAGGCAGAGAGGGGGGGAATGAAACGCAGGATAGGGCCGCTCGACACAGGAATCGAACCGGGGCCGCCTGCAGCAAGGACCTCAACACATGGGACGGGTGCTCTACCAACTGAGCTAAACACCGCCCCGATATGCTGCTTTTCTCCCGATTCGATTCTTTTTCTTCTTTGTGTATGGAAGCCTGTGAGGGCCCGCAGAGAGACGGAGGAAACGTTAACAATAAAAGATTGTGAATCGATCCAGAATTGATTTTTCCCCCACTGACTAGGTAACTTGTGCTGTTGGGGGTATCACAAACAAAACTCAACAAACACTGACATTGTAAAATCATGTGGGATCAGTGATCTTCACCAATGCTGCACAGCAGTGTCAAGTGTTGTTTTATATCAAGAAAGTCTGCAGGGCTGAGGAGAAGGGCCTGGAAAAAGCCACTCCCATTAAAATATACATATATTATTAATTCATTCAAGCTTGAACTTTGAAGTTGCACAGCAACAGCAAGTGTTATTGGCTGCAATGTGTGCCAGACAGTCCTCGCTACCAAAGCCTACGGTTGACCAGTTATGCAAAAGAAACTTGTTTGTGTCGTCCCTGTCTCATTGGCACTGCTTGGCCTCACTGTCACAGACAGACAACCACATGAGGTCTAACTGAATACAATAATGGTTTGATGGATTCCTGTGGTGATGATGTTAGAGGCAAAACAAAACAAAAACTTATTTTACAAAGCAACTGCTGTGTGACACTTGGATCACATAATGGCTTACACTGAGGTGTTAGTTTGTGGTTTGTGTTCTCAAAAGATGGGTAGTTTCATATTTTTTAAAAACCTCACTTCAACCTAAAAGCACTCTATGAAATATAATTCTGTTAGTGCTCAGTAAATATGTTGGACTGAAAATATCCCAAATATGCACAGTCTAAAACTGAACCACTTTAACCTAAAATGATTAAAAAAAAAAAAAAGATTACTAGAAATGTCCCTGCTGGCAAGTGGCAGCTACTGTAATAAAGTCTATAAGAATCCCACAAGTGGACACATCAGCACAATTCAGGATCATATGCAGAAGTGCTAAAAAGAAGATGACAAATTTCCTAGAAACATTCCCAAAATTTAAAATTGGACCACACAAAGTGTGGAATGCCACAGAACGTATGAAAAAGCTTTTACAAAAAGCATTTCAACAACCGCTTCCTGCCAGCTGAAAATGAACAAGATTAAACCAAGGGGGGAGTTCTCTCTCCCCAGCTGCATTCCAGTTTATTCTCCAGAAGATCCTGCTCAGTCAGAGACCCACACACACAAAGCAGGCCTTGCAGTCGCAGTGAGGCCTCGAACGCGCCGCTAGGCAACAGGGCTTTGTGCAAACTTTTAGGAACTCAGGACTCAATTCAAAAACAAGAAATGCCAAGCCCTCGCTTTTCACATGGCTCAGGGAGGAGGCCCTGGAGAATACTTATTAACCTGCTCGCTCCTGAAAAACAAGTGCCTTGTCTGCAGACTCACTGCCTCCAATCTGTGTCGTTTTCCTTCCCAGAAAAATTAGGGAAGGCTAGGAAAAACATAAGAGCTCTTTACATTTGTTTTTACACTTTACAAAGAGTTTGAACAAGAGATTTTGTTTGGGAAGAAGTCATTGGGCCTTTTTAAGCTTTATATGCAGCTGCAATCAGGGTTCTCAGATCAGTTTCATGTAATAAGTCTCAAATCATTAAAATTGTGAAAATAAATGTTGAATCTCACAAAAAATAGCATTAAACTTGGTTGTAATCAAGTTACAACTAAACCTATATCCCCATCAGTTAGGCATGAAGCTGTGACTGTGTAGGACACCATTTGTCTCTGATGCAATCCTATAGCCTACTTCTTCATTTAATTTCAGATGAAAAAAAATATTATCTTGAAAAGTCTGTGATCTAAAATATGTTCATTGTCAATTCTCACATCACTTTCTTATTATGCTGTAGTAAGTACGCCACATGCCTCTACCTGGGCTTTTCCATGACACAGTCATATAAATAAACCCTGTCATCACACTTGCCACACACTGGCTGAATAAGAGTCCTGTTCATCTGCTAATATGCTCTTTGAAATCAAACAATTTGTCCTGTGAGGAAGTTTCAGATGATTGATTCTCTTAAAAGCCTGAAAGTTAAAACACAATCCAACTGACTAACTGGGAAAATCTGGACTAGACACCTGCAACACTGGGTATCAATGATGTTCTCTGGAAAAAGGTGAACACACATCTGGTAACTTGTACAATCAAGTGCCAGTGAGGCTGAGATCCTGGGCAAGGTTATCAACAGGTATAACTGTTGGATGCTTTTCAGTGCTGGATTCCTAGTAGGATTGTTTTTGCACTGATTTTGTGTTTAGTCTGGTCTTTGACTGAACACTTTATTTGTTTTATTTTAACTGAGACCAGAGATCTTGTTCTCTCTTTCTCTGACAATCATTTACCTCCAAACAGTTTTTTTACAAGCCGAGTTGGAAACTAAAATCTTCCACTGTGTATTCACAATGCTTTGTTTGCTCACTCATACACACTCTTTCCTTCCTGTAGATAGGAAGCAACTAATTCTATCTCTCTACATCACACTCGCCTGCACCTGGTCCAGTGTTTTCTTTGTGTCATAGAATGGATTAAAGGACAATTCCAGGCGAATTCAACTCGGGGGTGTATTTTCATATCATTTTAGGTCTAAAAGAATGAATCTGAAGATTTTCAGTTTAATTGCTCCTGTTTTGCGGTAGTTGCGTCTGTCCCCGCATCGCCACGGCAGCAATGAATGGGAGTGGATGTAAGTTCCGCTGTTTAGGCTGTTTCCAGCCCTCAAAGCCGCAATTTTTTTCCACAGACAGCATCAGATGGCTACTCAAACATGCACCGAGAAGTTTATTTACTTCAAGCAAGCCGACATGTTTGTAAAACTAGATCTAATTCAAAGTCTCCCGGAGTCTCGCGCGAGACCCAGTTGCCGTGCTCGGTGTGTTCAGGTGCAGTGGGAAAAGCTACCGTTTGTGTCATAAACACAGGAATATCAACTCTTTACTTGCTTCAAGGAAAAAAAACTTCTCGGCGCATCTTTGGCCGAATTCCGATTCTCCCCTTAGCCCTAGCCCTTGGCCCTAACCCTTCCTTTTGCGCGTTCACGTGAAGTGGTAGGGGTGTCCCAATTCTGGTTCAGACGAGGGTTAGGGGGAAGTGGTAGGGCTATCTCGCCCTCGAAACGGAGATTTTTCAGGGGCACACTACGGACCGAGGGCTATGGCAAGTTTCCCAGAATGCATCTTGCGGCAACCGGCAGCTGATTCATTTCTCACTGTAGCGCTGTTATTACGTCATTTTGTTAAGTTTTAATATTTTTTCATGCGAGAAAGTAGCTGTTTAGATCCCAATGTGCGGTCGGTTTATCCACATGAGGCTGTTTAGACGTTTGCTCCGATGTTTTTCGGAGAAGTGAAGCTCCACGGTGGAGCCTCCACCTGTGGAGCAGATCAGCGGCTCGTCACGGAGACATCACCCCGTCCGGAGAGCTCGTCAGCCGGCCAACCTCCCGACCTCGTCCCGGTAGAAAAGACGACCGCTAATTAACTTACCCGCAGGGTTTTAAAGGTTTACCGCCGCGTAGTTACATTCTTTTTAGTAGATAAATGCTCGTCTCATTGATGAAATGTAACAATTGTCGCATTAAAGCGGAACTATGCAGGATTTGGGCTGTAATTATTGTGGCTCAGAGTCACTGTGATGGTTGAGTGACCTGTTATGAAGTGAATGGGGTCTAGGCCAATGCGCTCACCCCCCCCACTGGCTGAAAACCGCACTTGCAAGATCAGTCGTCCGTCTCGGTGTTACAAATCTCGTCAATGGATAGAAGTATCGCGAGAAACTGCCTTACGGCAGTACGAGATAAGAACGCATATGACGTCATGCATGTCACGAATCGTGATTGGTTTGAGTTCGGAAAGTCGGAGGAAACCATGGAAACATGAAATGTTTGTACTGAGGAAGTTCAGCTTGTGGCTAACGGGGAGCTAATGCTAACACAGACACACACACCATGGGTCTTTTATAAGATAATGTAATACATCATGACACACACACACACATCTTTGCGTTTTGGAACCTTTATTCATGTGTGTGTATGTCTGTGTCTTTGTGTCTTTGTGTCTGTGTGTGGCCGTATTAGCGTTAGCTCTGTGCTAGCGTTAGCTCCGTGTTAGCATTAGCTCCGTGTTAGCATTAGCTCGGTGTTAGCAGGGCTTAGCAAACAGCAGTAAACACAAGCACGTGTAGGGGGCGGAGGTGGTGGCGGCGAGTTTTTTTTTTTTTTTTTTACGACAGTGACATGTGCCTACCAGAACTGTGGGGGAGCTCCGGAGAGGGAAAAAAAGAGAAACCAACGAAGGAGCGAGCTATTTCCGGCCGACTTGCAAAGTTCTGCTTTAATTTGTTTGAATTAAAAGTGAAGCTTCATGTGTTTTGGACACAGAAGCAGCACTGCCTGGGGGATCTGTAGCCTATACAGAAATCACCACATTTACATCAATAAATAAATGTTTTACAATGAACCGATCATTCTTCATTAAATTTTATTTTATTTTATTAAGTTAACGTGGTTCTGAATAGAGGATTTGTGGCAAAAGCTCGTCACGTCTGCTTATGTGAAAGCCAGCAGAGACGACTGATGACGCATGTGATTGTTGAAGTGGTGTCCCAATTCGTAGGGGTTCCCTACTCCTTGTAGCTCCGTTTCAAGGGCAAGGGTAAGGGCTAGGGGTAGGGGTAGGGATGAAAAATAGAATCGGAATTGGGCCTTTGAGTGGCCATCTGACGCTGTCTGTGGAAAAAAATGTACACTTCAAGCAAGTAAAGAGTTGATATTCCTGTGTTTATGACACAAACGGTAGCTCCTACTGCACCTGAATACACCAGCACTGCAACTTCGGGCTCGAGCGAGACTCCGGGAGACTTTGAATTAGATCGACTTTTACAAACATGTCGGCTTGCTTGAAGTAAATAAACTTCTCGGTGCATGTTTGAGTAGCCATCTGACGCTGTCTGTGGAAAAAAATTGCGGCTTTGAGGGCTGGAAACAGCCTAAACAGCGGAACTTACTTCCACTCCCATTCATTGCTGCCGTGGCGATGCGGGGACAGACGCAACTACCGCAAAACAGGAGCAATTAAACTGAAAATCTTCAGATTCATTCTTTTAGACCTAAAATGATATGAAAATACACCCCTGGGTTGAATTCGCCTGGAATTGTCCTTTAAAAAACAAAAATAAAGGTAAAGCAAGGTGCATAAGCAGCTGTTTGAGTTGTCTGTGCGGCTTCTCTACATTCATGTGAGTAAATCTGATTTGCCTGCACTGATTCTGACAGTATAATGTCATCATAGGCTTTTCCTTTCTACTAGTGATACAAAGGATCAGTGGGATCACAATATGATTTGTGTGTGAGACAAATGGTCAGGTTCACCTCTATGGTTTCCCCCGGCCCCAGATTTCAGTCAAATCTCAGCCATCTGTCTTTTCTGCACCAGTTAGGGACAAAGTGCCAAAACCAGGTTGACCCACTCACTAATCCCAAGATTTGTTTCAGTGATAGCTTGCTCAGTGCACCAGTGAAGGAGAGATCTGTGCTGACTGGAGCACAAGTACAACAAGGACCATAAATACTCCAGAGAATGCCGGACAGATACTTACGACTATATCATTTCAAGCACTTGTGCATTTTGTGTGGAGATGTGGCAGCCTGGCGTGCTTTTGGCTAATCCTGGGGTCAATGCTGGAAATAAACCTTCTGTCATCCATGTGACTGCTGAGCCAGATGTGATAGCCATCTAAATAAGCAGTGCAGATGTCAACCTACGCAAGGCTAAAAACAGCATGCAAAGCCTTTTATTACAACTGTACTACGAGTCACATGGGATGTTTCAAGGACCTTAAAAAGTCCGGTCAAGCAGTATTGAAATTTTAAAATGTAACCATGCCAATGGACAATCATCTGTGATCAACGACCGTCAGCACAACTGCTGATAGCTTATGCTTTTGCCAATGTCAAAATTAAACTTGCCTTATTTTCACATTAATTTATTAAAGTAATCTAAAAAGAACTTTCATTTTGTGTTGATTTTGGCGATCCCTGTGGACAAAAGTGGCAGTGTTTTACCGGAATGAAGGCTGCATTTCCCATGTGCTCTAGTGCGGTTTTTGTAAAGATGCTATCCGGCTTCTCGCGTGCCGTCTCTGGTCTGAGTGCTGTCAATCGTTTTGTCCGGTGGACCGACCCGACCACTGCCTCCCGAAGGTATAGAGTTACACTATTAAGAAACATCTTATCTTCCCACCGAAGACAGCGGATGGAAATTAGTCTTACTGGCTAACTCTGGCTCACTTAACAGTTTTTTTAAAAAATACTATTGATAAGTGTTGCATTGTCCCTGTCAAATAAATCAATAAATAAATAAGATGGCCTCATTTGCTGTTGTAGGTTATACAGAGACATCAGCAAGAAACTAGAGACTTTTGCATAGACCGGTAGTTAGAAGTTAGTTGCTGTAAGTTACTATTATCAATTTGGGTTGGGTAGTTATGTATTTGACATCAGATGGTCATAGTTTATGTAGCTGTATACACTGCTACATAAAGTTATGTCTAACAACTGTTATATCATTTGTTAAAGTATTTGGTAGGAGTGTGAGGAAATATTGATACACTGAAATATTGTGACATTTCATTTTTGCAATACTGTGTCAATATTCAAAAGCACTGAATCGATTTTTTTATCGACAATTAACATGCAAACGTTCACAGCGGTGGTTCATTTCTGTGTTGCATTTCAAACTGTGACTGATGGTTGGCAGCAGTTATTGACTCCTCTGCTCAAACAGAACAATGAGATGTACAGGTCTGTGGCTCATCGCATGCTCAAGCGTTAGTCAACTAAGAACAGTCAAAAAATA
>NC_140930.1:30782571-30792341 GCF_045865225.1 Trachurus japonicus | reverse complement strand
CTTCCTGTCAGCCGATGGAGTTAGCCAGTAGTCGAGTTGTAAAAAAAATTCAGGGGGGATGGTCAATTTTTTTCACCTTATTAAAAAAAAGGGGGGGGGGGGGGTTAGTGGAGTTCATGTAAATTATATTATAAAATTCTAAATTATATATAAATATATATATTTTATTATTATTATGGAGCTTCTCCAATAGTACCAACTCAGCTGGGCTTTCATTGACTTGCCATCTTTATACAGCACTGTAGGGGGGGTCTGGGGGCACTCCCCCAGAAATTTTTTGGGATTTTTAACACATAAATCAGGCATTCTGGTGTACTCTGAGGAGAAAATAAAGGGAGAGGCAACATTGCTTCAGATAAAACATTTTAAAAAGCCCATTTAGTAGGCCTACTGACTAAACTTCCTTTCATTGTAATGACAACAATGGCTAAGTGTATGAAAGTGAACTCAGAACTAGTGTGGAGCTGTGGCTGGAGAGCAAAAACAAAACTCTGACCGAGAATAGTCACTCCTCGCGCTCATAGACGTTAGAAAAATGTAAACACACTAACGTCAGCGGGTCACTTGCAGCACCACGCCGGACCGGGCCGCTCCACTGACCCACCGGCGGTCTGCCCCTGCTGGCGCGAGTCACCACGATTGCAGAAATCTCCAAGAGTACCCGTATGCAGGGACATGGGCGCCGCCATTAGCCCAGATCCATACCGGAAGTCACGACCGGAAGTTGCTCTTCTTCATGTGTATCATTTCTATGTAGATAAAAAAAAATAACTCAGTAACTCAATGGTCCATAATAAAATATTGTTTTCCAGCGGATATCTTAGTTACAACATGATTGAGCTATAAAATATTTTTTTGCATGGATCGTTTATTAAGTTATTGAGTTATTTAAAAAACGCTGCTAACGGCTAACGGCTAGCGCCGAACGGCTAACGGCTAGCGGCTAACGTCTAACGGCTAGCGCCGAACGGCTAGCGGCTAGCGCCGCTCCTGCTGACAGCAGACCAGGAGAGAGAGAGAGAGAGAGAGAGAGAGAGAGAGAGAGAGAGAGAGAGAGAGAGAGAGAGAAAATAAATGAAATGTCGTTGGTGGGTGCTTTGGTTAGGGTTAGGCAATGAAGAAAGGAGTTGGTTAAGTTTAGTAAAAAGAGCAGGTAGAGGCTAGACAGGCCAGAGAGAGAGGGGGGGTTCTTAGAATAACATAGAAATAATATACACGAAGAAGAGCAACTTCCGGTCGTGACTTCCGGTATGGATCAGCTGGGCTAATGGCGGCGCCCATGTCCCTGCACACAGGTCCATCTCGAAACTTCTCCCCTTTTCCGTGATTCGGAACCGCTCGGAACGCTATCTATCGCTAGAGTTCAGATTGTCACCTTGGTTACCTGGCTGTTAACCAATAAAACACGGAGGAGGATTCTCGCTTCTACAACACTTCTCTCTGATTGGTCGTGGCGTCGTGCCTGTGTTGCATTCACTGTGACCGGGAAATTACAAAACTACCTTCTCAGTTAATGTGCGCTTCTGTTTAACTCCGTCTAGAAAACATCCTGGACCTGGGCTATGTAAGAAATGTTCGGGGCTAGAGCCGGGAATGCCCAGGCCAGGCGACAGCCTGAATATAATTATGGTTATGTCCAACATTTAATGTAAAAAGGGGATGGAGAGGGGGGATGGCATTTTTACAGGGGGGATGATTTTGATCGTTTTTATTTCAGGGGGGATGCCATCCCCCCCCATCCCCCCTCAACTCGACTACTGGAGTTAGCAGTCCCCGCCCTCGTCCCTACGTCACCACATTCACGCGCATCCCTTGGCTGCACACACAGAGAGGACCGCCCCTTTATGCCGTTCTCTCTCCTCATTGGATAAAGGTTGTAGGATACAAGGAAAGTTTTCTCCTCGGCTTACAGCAGAGCAGAGTGACTGACAGACCCGTGTTTCAGACCAAACACTCTATATAAGTGATTGCTGTCGGGACTCGGAAGATATAACCATTTAAGACTTATATTAACACAAACATTCCGCTTATTTCTGCTTTAATATCCAGGAAAAATACTATAACTTTTTATAACATTTTTGACACCACCCCCTCTTACACTACACTTCCTGTTGTGAACCAGATGCCAGAAGTTGCTCAAGCATTGCATCTCTGTAAATATGCAATCATGTCTGAATGAGGCTGAGAGGATCATTATTGTAAAATTACAAATATCTGAATAAACAGAGAAGTTATCAGTGATGTTACATATTCAATCTTTCAAAAACAAAAATCTCTACTTTTTTTTTTTTTTTGTAAATGATTGATTCTTCTCCACCTCTAAACTGAATGAGATGTTTTCCCCTGAAATAATGCTTATCTCTGGGAACACACAGCCCTGGGTGTGTGGACACCAGCTGTGTGTCTCCGCTGTGTCTCTGCACCTCTATCTGCCTCTCCACTTAGAGTTGCAATTTTATTAATTATTGGATTTCTCTTCATTAACCTGTCACTAAAATGTTTTAAAGACACATTTATAGACTCAGCCTAGATATTGACAACCATAGTGTAAGGTGTCAGTTTTATCTGTCGCTGGTATTATGTCAATATAACAACAACAGCTCTTTTTTTGTTGTAGTTCTGCTGCAGAGCAGTGAGCATTCATTCACAGTTCACTGCACTGGACATCAATCCGATACTTTTGTATGTGATTTTATGGGAAAATATTCATATTCATATTAATATATTCATATTAATATTTCTGTCATATTCCCTAGCCCCAATTTACACATAAAGCACAAACATTCGCAGATATGAGGAAGAGACCCAGTGCAGCGATGTATAACAGTCCTGTCATTAGTCACTGTTCAGTTAAAGGCCAGACAAAGATATGATTAAGACATTAACTCTCCTCTGCTCTAAAGGATATGAAACCTAATATGGCAATATCAAGACCAAATCAAAGTAAGCAACCAAATCTACATTATATGTTTTCATGGTAAATTAATTCATAATATACTGTAATATTGTGCTATCTGCAGCAAGGCCAAGTCTCGTCATGGTCACAGTATTTCAACAACTTAAAAAGTAAAACAACAATATACCAGAAACCCTTTAGGTAGAAAAAAAGAAAAAAAAAGAAGAAGAGGCAAGTTTCCAGTTCAAACTAACAAAGCTGTCTGGAGTCCGGGTGAGGGATTTTTGCAAAAATAAAAATAAAAGATTAAAGTGGTGGGTGTTCACAGGAGGTAAGAAAATGAGCCTGGACATCCACAGCTATAAGCCGTGTGCACACAGACCTAGAACACTGTAAAAGGAGTTGGGCACCTTTGATGTTTGGCACAAACATACAATTTCATCCTTAGAATTCCCATTAACGCCAAAAGCGTGAGTAGCCGGGAGCCCGAAGAGCAAGGATCACAACTGTAGTGTCCTCGAAATGTTCTTGACACCACACAATTGTTATGCAAGAGAGAGGAAGAGAGTGGCGCTCGGAAAGAAATAATCAAGGAGAGAGAAGGGCTATTAGAATGAAAAGATGGGGAAGGGGGGAAGACTGCAGGACATGGGTTGCATTGCAGAGTGTGGGGAGAAATGTCTAATTCCAGTGTGTGTGTGTGTGTGTGTGTGTGTCTGTCTTCTTTGTGGCTGTATTTCCTTTCTTGTGGGCTTCCTAAATTTCACCCTTTTCATGATTCCAGACTTTATTTATGACCTTAAATCCTTGCTTGCATTAAACGTCTGTACCCAATATTCTATGCTGATGGAAAAGTAGGTGGTATTATGGATAGTAACTAGGCCATATCACTGGACAGATTTTCCCCAGCAGGCTGAATGATTTTTATATTTATTTTTCTATGAATAATACTCAGGCCTGTCTGAATCATTGATAAGATATACTTAAAAGTTAAGAGGCAGTTTGGACAACACTGTTTATGAGCATTGTCATTAACACTTAATGACCACCTGAATTGCCTCAGAAACGAGGTAATCACTCAGATCATTTATTTAGAGCATCCATCCCTCAGCCAATTTAATTTAATTTAATTCAGTTTATTTGATAGGGACAATGCAGGTTAATCATGATGAAGGCACGCTCCCTTGTTAGAAATGCATCTCTCACCTTCACAACAGTCAACAGCAATTTTACATTAACACTTTATACAGATTAAAATATTAAGCTTCGGGGAAAATAGGGAATTAGACAAGGAAAATAACACCACCATCTATTAACTAGGAAAGCATCAGGCTGTGTGTGATTCATCTGGTGATAGTGAATGAACAGTCATACTGAGTGTTTGCTTTGTGGTAATCAGTCCCAGCAGCAGGTTGCATGTTGTTAAAAAAGACAACTCTGTTTTTGGAAAAAGTTGGAGGAAGTGTCCACGTAATGGGTTTTGTAGCAGAAAATGCTGGCTGGGCCCCGAAGAGCGCCTCATCTCAGCACTCTGTTCAAGCAGTGCCTTCCTTGTGTGTGAGTTTTGTTCCTATGGCAACAATATCACCTGGCCAATCTAGTCCAACAACTGGGGAGTCTTTGCTGTGTCCGAAATCACTCACTCACTATATAGTGTGAGAATGTTTAGCGATTATTACTGTTCACTATAGTGCACTCATTCTATCCCACAATGAAATGTAGTGGACATGCGATGGTCACTAACCAAAGCAAGATATCCCATCATGCACTGCGGTCACGGTTCATGGTTACGATCTAGAACGTTTTAATTACACGGTGTAATACGTAATTGACCTTTCGCAAAAGCTCCGCCCCCCTTAGTTACCGTTGCTAGCCCGACAAGCTTCTCGATGCTGCCCGAGTGTAAACAGTGTTTTTATATTGAGCGTCTTGAGGCATCAGAGTCTCAGAGGCATATGAGCGCTATATTTATGAATATTAATAATCACTAAACAATCTGACACCACTACAAAATTGCGTGGTCACAATGTAAACATAATGATGATCAAAATACGGCTTTTATCGATTCATAAATTGCATCATGTGGCGCATCTGCAAGAGAATACGGGTAACAGGACGTGGTGTTTGTGTCGCGGACCGAGACCAGAGCTTCTTCTTTTCTTTTTTTCTCCCCACCGAGAGGATTCAATCTGTAGAAGTACACTAGTAGGCTACAGTGTTTCCTCATACGTACAGCTCCTTCTGTTTTTTTAAATTGTCGCAAATACACCGCTGCATGTCTTCCGTTCATTCATCTCCTCATAGCGCTGTTTGTTATTGACATTTACACACACAGAGCTAGAGAGAAAGAGAAGCGCATGCTGCAGCAGTGCGTGGTGAAAGTGAAAGTTGTAACTTAAAATTTTTTTAAAAATCCTAGAGGAAAACACTGTGGTAGTGAGTGATTTGGGATACAGCCCTAGTCCTGCTAGCTTACCTTGGAGCAGATGTAGGCTGTATGCTTGTTTATTTTCATGACATTTAGCTGGGAGCGGGAGAAGGGTCCGGCTGCGGGGTGGGGGGGGGGGCTTCCACACGGTTTGACCCATTGTAGGCACCTCTCCTGTTGTGTTTGCAGTCTTGGGAAGAGAAAGAACACGACTCCCCCAGCCAAACTCTTCGGGTAACTAATGTCCGACAATACACTTTGCTTGTCGGAGGTCCGAAGCTTGACCGACCTTGTTTACATAGTAACGGTTGCTATGATGTCTGATTGGACAATGACCGTTCGGGGGCGGGGTTTTGCGATGCGGCGGAGTGTGTCCGGAAGTGTTTATTCATTTGACCAGTGAGTTCACTATATAGTCCACTATACTGAATTGACCCTTTGTTGGCCTTCTGATTGGTCTGCTGTTCCACCAATCAGAGCGCTTCTCCCCATGTCACATGTTGCACAACATTCTAAGGTTGGACAACTCTGGAATGAAACCCTATGAAACAGGGCTTGGAGCCAGAGGGGCGTAAGTGGCATTTTGGGCGAAAATGAGTTCTATATATCAAAAGAAAGGTCTTGATGAGCTCTATCCAATGGTGCCAAAAAGACCTATCTGAGATCAAACTGTATTGAATAAAGCAACAAAACAATAAAGACCTAACACAAAAGTGTGAGTAATGTTTGGAGCCAGAAGGGCGTAAGTGGACTTACGCCCTTCTGGCCCTGAAAAATACATGTAAATCCATGTAGGACCCACATGTTTGTTCAGAGCCAGAAGGGCGTAAGCGTAGTTGTTGCCCTTAAACAGCATTGAAAATGGCTGAGAAAACTGCAGACATGGAACTATCTGTGGCAGAAAAGATTTTGATGAATATTATGAAACAAACTGATTAATCCTATATTGAAGAAGTTGAAGATGAGTCAGAGTTGTTTTTGAATGTATGTCCTCGCAAGAGTGATGACCGTAAGACAGAATCATGCCTTGAGAGCCTTACTGGGGTCATCCCTATGTTCTCCGGGTCCTATGTAGCTGTTTTGTGTGTGACTGGGGAACATACGACCCTTTCATAGAAAAAGGGTCCTATGTTCCCTGCTTTTCCCCAAAAGGACCCGGGGAACATGCCATTTTTGGTCCCATACCTGCAGTGGAGTTGTGACTTTGCAGATTTTTGCCTATTTTGGAGTGAGAAGTTGAGTTGTGACTTTGAGTGAGAAGTGTAATTGTCCCATTGGTTGTGTTTAGGCAGTGAAGAAAGGAGTTGGTTAAGTTTAATACAGTAAAAAGACCAGGTAGAGGCTAGACAGGCCAAATAGATAGAGACAGTCCAGATAAGTAGAGAGAGTAAATTGATCAGCAACAGCGGGGAACATAGGATCCTTTTGAAATAATTAATGAATGAGTTAAATGAAAATTAATTACTTATTCAAGTGTTATTCAAGTGTTAATTATTCAATCAATTCAATGCATTGTTCAGCAGATACGCCCAATATGTCCATAGAAGACTTGGAAATGTTTGGTGCCAAAAAGGCGTATCTGACGTTTTTGCCATATTTTTTTTATTTTAAAATGTTTTAGAACATGTTCATTGTGTTAATATGCCATAAGTTTCTTACATAAATACTCATTCATATAAGTATGTCAGTGGTTGCAATGTTGTGGTTTAAGGTTAATGAATACAGTTGATTGAAGTGTGGTCAAAATTTTGTTTTGTCTCTCCTGTAAAGTTTGTCAAAAGCCACTTACGCCCCTCTGGCTCCAAGCCCTCGGGGTAGACAGCAACTTTTTTGGCAAAAACTACTTAATAATTTTTCAATATGGTTAAAATGTGCCTGGGGTTCCTGCAATAGCAACTCACAATATCTGGAACGTATTGGAGTCATTTTTATCCCATTACCTAAACACAAGACATCAATAAACATAGGCTACTTGGCCCATGTGTACTGTATAACATATTACTTGAACCTTCTGTTCGTTGAGCTTAATAATAGGGTTTGGGGGTGGTCCACTAGGGGGAGCTCTAGGCATAGGTCAGGGGTTAATTGCAAAGTTTTGTTTGTTGTTGTTGTGTGCAGTCCTCATGAGAAGTGAGCCTGTTTTCCCTGGCTGTACTGAAGTGCTATTAAAGCTCATTCATCCTCCAGTCCACTCTCTGGTCGTGTTCATAGACAGAGAAGATCTAATACCTTCAAAGTTATCTAGCAAACGTAACATTACCGCTGCTAATGTCTTTTGAACTTTGTGAAGTTTTACGAGGAGAAACGGGAGATCGGCGGAGATTAGCTTGTAGCTAACGTTAGCTAGCGCCGTTAGCTACTAGCTAGTGAGTGACCAAAACAATGATTTTTCCCCATTTTTCGGAAAAGTAATAAGTAAAAAGTAAAAAGGTAATGCCCGTTCAATCGCTATTAAGCCACGTCTGTCCTCTATCATGGACACTATTTTTCTGATGTATAAATTAATTAAAATTTTCCTTACAAGCAATTTAAATCTGCCTAATTTTCAATGGTTTCCAATGGGAGTTAACCCTTCCGTGACCATTGTTTGTCCAACCTAGCAACAGTAACCGTGGGGGGCGGGGCCTTGACAAAGGGTCAATTCCCTATAGCGAGTATTGAGTGAGTGATTTTGGACACAGCCTTTGTCGTGGGAGTTTCTATACGACTCATAAAGTTTGGGGCGAGGCTTGATGAAAAAAAAACAAAAAAAAACTTCTACTCCATCTTCTAGGATACCAAGGTGATGATCGCTGCCCCGTCTGATTGGCTGCCAGAAAAGAAGCTGCTGTGACAACACAGTCAGAGGTGACAATACGACCTCTGGGAAGCGCGATTATTCAGAGCAGACTGGACACAATGAAAGTGAAGTGCTGTAACCTCAACAGAGGCAAAGAAGTGATAAAAATGGGGGTGAAACCTAAGTTAACATTGCCGCTGCTTTCCACCTCAGGAGACAGGTCTTAAAGGGATAGTTCACCCTAGAATGATATTTCGCTCATTATCTACTCACCCTCATGTGGACTAAGGGCTGGAAGAAGTTTGAGAGTCCTCCGTCCCTTCTCTGAGTTACAGGGGGTCTCAGCGTAGCAGTGCATGTCCATATAACGGTTGTAAAGGGACACCAGAGCTCTTCGTAAAAAAACACACACAAAAAAACATCCAAATACCTCCATGCTGCTCGTATGTAATGTCCGTCTTGCGCTGAAGCCCCAAATTGCGTAATTGTCCCGAAAAAAATTAAATAAGTCTATATTTTAAGCTTGTTTGTAGCGGAAGCTTCTCAAAGCTCCTCTTCCTGGTCCGTCCAAATCTCGCGTGATTCGCAGTAACCACACTGACGCCGGCGCAAATCACGCGAGATTTGGACAGACCAGGAAGAGGAGCTTTGAGAAGCTTCCGCTACAAACAAGCTTAAAATATAGACTTATTTAATTTTTTCGGGACAATTACGCAATTTGGGGCTTCAGCACAAGACGGACATTACATACGAGCAGCATGGAGGTATTTGGATGTTTTTTGTGTGTGTTTTTTTACGAAGAGCTCTGGTGTCCCTTTACAACCGTTATATGGACATGCACTGCTACACCAAGACCCCCTGTAACTCAGAGAAGGGACGGAGGACTCTGAAACTTCTTCCAGCCCTTAGTCCACATGAGGGTGAGTAGATAATGAGCGAAATATCATTCTAGGGTGAACTATCCCTTTAAGGGCCTTTCACACCGAACGCGGCAGGCGGCGGAAGGCGGCAGCAAACCCATTCATTGTGTACGTGCTACCGCGGCGCACCGGCGAACGGCTCTGCGCCGAGCTGAGCGGCACGCGAGGTGGGCGCATGCCGCGGCGGCGCGCTGCGCCCGAATTAAAAAATGTTTAATCTGGGCGCAGCGCGCTGTGACGACATCTCGGCGCGTCCAATAGGAGAGGATGTAGTGGAGTCTGAAAAAAAATCAGCCGCTTGCAGAGAGAAAACAAACGACCAGACATTCAGTTAAAGTGACGGGATGCATGAAGTGAGTTGTCATCCTCCTGAGGATCAGACCAACTCTCTCTAACAGGCTGTTAAACTGCTCCGTGCTCAGCCTGACGCTAAAGTTCACCTGGAAGCGGTCGTTTTGTAGCTCCTGGCGAACATATCTTTGCATATACCCCCCAAAATCCTGTCTTGTTTGTTCGGTTGCTCAGCAACTCGCGCCATATGTGTACGCGCTGCCGCCCTGCTCTGCGCCTGTCTGCGCTGTACCTCGCGGTGGGCGCAGCGCATACCGCGTTCGGTGTGAAAGGCCCTTTAGTGAGTAAAGGAATGAAGTTTGATGCCGAACTCAAAGTTTCTTCTAGACTAGTTAAGTAAACAGTTGTAATGTTGGTTATGTAGCAAAAAAAAGCATATCAAATCTTACAAGTGTT
>NC_140930.1:30767785-30782471 GCF_045865225.1 Trachurus japonicus | reverse complement strand
TGTTCCATGTGTTTTATTATGTAAAATGTTATAGCACCTCCTATGGGTCATTAAGAGGAATGCAGCTCTTTTCTCAGTGTTTTAGATGTTTGCATTTTTATTGGTTATTCAGGTCACATGATTAACCAGGTCACATGATCAGTGGTAGGAAGTAAGAAAAAACCAGAGGGCCGCATGGGTTGAAATCTTCTCCTTTTTTACTCGGTCTCATCTGATTGTGCAGAGCTTGGAGCAGCTTTGTGTGTGAGTAGAATGATTAATCTGTGTGCATAAAAAATATTTCTGCTCATATTTTGTTGTATTTCATAAGATGTATTTACATTATTTCATTGCTATTTTTGTGTTGGTTTATTTACAGTTTCACATGATTAAAACAACTCGTCATAAAAACGCTGTACCTTCAATAAAACGGAGTTCATCTCGACAGCACGTCTTGCCTACTCATCATTGAAGATACCTAGCTACTTCAGTCGAGTTAAAGAATGTTTAGCTGTCTGGTGATGTGTGCAACGCTACGCGCTCAGGTGCCAGAACAGTGAAAACACAGCTATTCAGCGGGTTCTACACAACAACACGCTAGTGAAAAGAGAAGTACAACTCATTAGCGGCTTCAGCAGTGCTAGCCTGATCTCCCTATACGTTTTAAGATGGATGCCACGTCGCCTACAGAAGGACAGCAGGCAGGCTCATCAGCTAAAGAGGGAGCTACTGCCAAGTCAGTTTCTAGCGGATCCAGCTCAAGTTCAAAAAGTTCATCTGCTAGCTTAGCTGCTGCTAAGGCTAGGGCTAAGGTCTTAGCTGCACGTGCCTGTGCAACTTTTGTTCAGAAAGAAAATGAACTGCTGGTAGAAAAGGCTAAAATGGAGGCTGCTCTCGCTACATTAAAGCTAGACAAAAAGATTGCAGCTGCAGAAGCAGAAGCCAAAGCTCTCGAGTCTACAGCAGCAGATATAGAGAAAGGCTCCAGAGGCTCCAGAGCTTCCAACATCTTCCTCCTTCCTCCTCAATCCCCCCAAGAAAGGACCAACGATTATGTTGAGCGTCATTCACAGGAAGACTCTAAGCCTCCACTCACTGAACCACCACAGAGTCAACCTCAACTATACAATCCGCCATCTTGAGCAGTGCCACTCCAAACCTCTTCGATGGTCCTGCGGATGTTAGACCACGTATTCCAACTACTCACCTATTGAAGCCAGATCCTGATGCTAACCCTCATACCTTCTACCCCACGAGGCCACAACAACCATTCACACCCACTCTCAGCAACCAAGCTCCTCACACTCCCTTTGCTGACCGTACAGGCTTTGGTGATATTGCCAGATTCCTCGTCCGTCGGGAACTGCTCAGCTCCAGTCTCACCAGATTTGACGATCGTCCTGAAAGCTACTGGGCATGGAGGTCGAGCTTCCTAAACTCCATTGAAGGAACAGAACTAACCCCAAGTGAAGAGCTCGACCTGCTATCCAAGTGGCTGGGTCCACAGTCTTCAGCACATGTGAAGAGGATCAGAGCAGTACACATCAGCAACCCAGCTCAAGGTCTGAGAACGGTGTGGTCTCGTCTTAATGAGTGTTATGGATCTCCAGAGATGATAGAGAAAGCGCTCTTTGACAGACTGGAGAAATTTCCCAAGGTCACCAATAAGGATCCTCAAAAGCTCCGAGAGCTCGGCGACCTGCTACAAGAGTTAGCATCAGCACAGCGTGAGGGGAACCTACCTGGACTGGCTTGCCTGGATACTGCGAGAGGCCTGATACCCATAGTAGAGAAACTGCCATTCAATCTCCAGGAAAAATGGATCTCTCATGGGAGTAATTACAAAGCTAATTATCAGGTACATTTCCCACCATTTGCCTACTTTGTCGAGTTTGTCTGTAGAGAGGCCTACATCCGGAACGACCCAAGTTTCTCTCTGTTCTCTTCTGCAGACACAATAATGAAGCCGAACAACACAGTAAAAAAGATGAGTAGCTCTAGGAACTTCGTCTCCTCACACAAAACAGAGGTCTCTTCTATGCTTGACCCCGACGACACAGGGACGCCTAGTGCTAGGCCAGATGTTAGTAGGCAATGTCCTATTCACAAAAAGCCTCACCCCCTTAAACACTGTAGAGGCTTTAGAGCCAAAGCAATCGAGGAACGCAAGGCTTATCTCAAAGAAGCTGGCATATGTTTTAGATGTTGTTCTTCAAGCAAACATTATGCCAAAGATTGCAAAATCGCAGTACAGTGCAAAGAGTGCAGCAGCGACAAGCACGTAGCGGCTCTTCATCCTGGACCAGCTCCGTGGCTTAGCCAGACCCCTGAGTCAGAGAACGGCGGGGAGGAGAAGGGTGATCAGTCTCCTACTGTGAACTCAAAGTGCACGGAGGTTTGCGGAGAGGGTAACGCCCCACGCTCCTGCTCAAAAATTTGCCTTATCACAGTTCATCCTAAGGGTCAACCAGACAGGTCAGTGAAACTTTACACCATTCTTGATGATCAGAGCAACAGATCGCTTGCTAGATCAGAGTTCTTTGACCTCTTTGGACTGGAGGGCACAGAGTCACTCTATACTCTTAGGACATGTGCTGGTCTTACTGAGATGTCTGGGAGGAGAGCCACAAACTTCATTGCAAAAACTTTGGATGGAAGCTTCAGCATAAATCTCCCGACTCTCATAGAGTGTAACTACATCCCAGAGGATAGGTCAGAGATTCCTACTCCTGAAATCGCCAAGTATCACACTCACCTTAACTCTTTGGCTGAGCACATTCCTCCCCTTGATCCAGAGGCTCAGATCCTCCTTCTCCTTGGTCGTGATGTTCTGCAGGTCCACAAGGTGAGAGAACACCGCAACGGACCTAACAGCGCACCATACGCCCAGCGCTTGGACCTCGGTTGGGTCATCATCGGGGAAGCCTGTTTAGGCACAGCTCACAAACCCAAAGATGCTAACGTGTTCCATACTCACATTCTTGAGAATGGACGTCATTCTCACTTCACACCCTGTCCAAACCATCTCACTCTTAAGGAGAAGCCCACTGTGAACAGTCAGAAGTCTCACGGTCCTCATAGTCTCAAAGGCTCACCACTTTCTCTTTTGACAGTCCAACACACTGAAGGTGACTCTTTGGGAAGTAAGATCTTCCAGCGCACAGAGGAGGACAACGAGATTGCCCCCTCTATTGAAGACAAACAGTTCATTGAGCTAATGGACAAAGAGATGTTCATTGACGAAGGAAATAACTGGGTAGCCCCACTCCCATTCCGCCCTTCAAGAGTACGTCTACCGAACAACAGGGAGCAAGCTCTGAGTCGCTTTAAATCTCTCTGCCGCACTCTTGATAGGAAAGCAGAGATGAAGCAACAGTTTGTCACCTTCATGCAACGGATCTTCGATCAGAATCATGCAGAACTGGCTCCACCATTAGTGGAGGGAGAAGAGTCCTGGTACCTCCCTACGTTTGGAGTGTACCACCCGCGCAAGCCTGGTGACATCAGAGTCGTGTTTGACTCCAGCGCCAAACATCTCGGGGTGTCTCTAAATGATGTGCTGTTGACCGGGCCAGACCTGACCAATAGATTATTGGGGGTTCTGATGCGTTTTCGACGTGAACAGATTGCTGTCACACAGACATCGAACAAATGTTTCATAGTTTTCTCGTGAGGGAAGATCACAGGAACTTTCTTCGGTTCATGTGGTTCAAGAACAATGACCCTACAGATGAGGTTGTCGAATACCGGATGCGGGTTCACGTATTCGGCAACAGCCCCTCTCCAGCGGTGGCGACCTATGGCCTCAGAAGAGCTGCGCTGTACGGAGAACCGGTGTTTGGCTCTGCAGCAAAGGAGTTCATACATAGAGAGTTCTATGTAGATGATGGCCTCACATCTCTGCCATCAGAAAATGAAGCTGTCAGCTTACTCAAAGCAGCACGAGGTATGCTGGGTATGTCTAACCTACGCCTCCACAAGATTGCATCCAACTGTCCCGCAGTCATGCAAGCATTTCCGGCCTCCGAGTACGCCAAGAACTTGAAGGAACTCGATCCTGATAGTGATTCTCTTCCAATGCAGTGTAGCTTAGGACTGAACTGGGACCTGTGCAAAGACACATTCACCTTCCGGGTCTCCAGCACCGAAAGGCCTTACACAAGGAGAGGTGTCCTTGCTACTGTAAACAGTTTATTCGATCCGCTCGGCCTAGTAGCACCGATCTCCATTCAAGGAAAATTTCTGCTGAGAGAACTAACCCAAGACACCATCGACTGGGATGAGCCTCTCCCAGCAGAGCAGGAAGGAGAGTGGATCGCTTGGAGAGATTCATTACAAGCTCTTGAACACTTTGAGACTCCACGTTGTTACACTAGTGCATCTATCTCCAACGCCCAGCGTGTTGAGCTGCACATCTTCTCGGATGCGTCTGTAAAAGCCATCGCTGCAGTGGTCTACTTGAAGGTGTTGGATAGCAACGGCACAGACCATGTAGGATTTGTGATTGGGAAGGCTAAATTAGCTCCTTTGACAGTCCATACGGTCCCACGTCTTGAGCTGGGAGCTGCGGTCCTCGCTGTTGAGATTGCAGAGCTGGTGTCAAGAGAATTGGATGTCAAGATTGATGACATGAAGTTTTACACTGACAGCAAAGTCGTGCTGGGTTATATCTACAACGTTACCCGCAGATTTTACGTGTATGTCAGTAATAGGGTAGAGCGCATCAGGAAGTTCTCAAGCCCTGAACAGTGGCACTACGTACCCACTAGTCAGAATCCAGCAGATGTAGCGACTAGGTCAGTACCTGCGGAACTTCTCTCAACCACCAGCTGGCTCACCGGGCCCAAGTTCCTGCTGCTACCCATGAAAGAAGATGCACCTGTGGAGACATCTTACGACCTTGTGAACCCAGACTCGGATGCAGAAGTGCGTTCTCACCTCACGGCATGCACCGACACAAACCTGGGCTCTCAACGATTTGAAAGGTTCTCAACCTGGCAATCTCTCATCAGAGCCATAGCCACTCTGATCCACATCGCGGAGACCATGAGAGCCAAGAGTACAAGAGGAAAAACAGAATGTAAAGGTTGGCATCAATGTTCAAAAGTCCACACGTCTGACAATCTGCTCAAAGCGAGACAGGTCCTCATCAGATGTATACAGAGTGAAGCATATCAGACTGAGATGTCTTGTCTGAAGCAAGGGATGGACATCCCGAAGAGCAGCCCATTGAGGAAATTGGATCCTATGCTCGATAGTGATGGACTCTTGAGAACTGGGGGCCGACTTCGTCACTCGACTCTCAAGGCAGAAGAAATGCACCCTCTCATTGTCCCTGGTCGAAGCCATGTCGGTGGTCTACTCATCAACTACTATCACGAGAGAGTTAAGCACCAAGGCCGGATCTTTACAGAGGGAGCGATACACGCCGATGGCATTTGGATGGTTGGTGTCAGGAGATGCGTTGCGAGACATCTGTACAAGTGTGTGACGTGTAATAAGCTCAGAGGAAGGACAGCCGAGCAAAAGATGGCTGACCTCCCTTCAGATCGGTTAAGCGAAGAGCCACCATTCACCAACGTAGGCATTGATGTATTTGGGCCTTGGAGTATCTCTACTCGACGCACACGTGGAGGTGCCGCTAACAGCAAGAAGTGGGCAGTGATCTTTACCTGTCTCAGTGTGCGCGCTGTTCATATAGAGCTGATCGAGGCCATGGACACATCAAGCTTCATAAACGCCCTTCGTCGATTTTTCGCCATTCGGGGTCCCGTGAAGCTGATACGCTCCGATTGTGGCACAAATTTCAAAGGGGCATGCAGGGAGCTGAAAATACTCCTTCAGGACGACAAGGAGCCTAACGTCTTCCGGTTCCTCAGCAAAGAAGGCTGTACATGGATCTTTAATCCACCTCATTCCTCCCACATGGGCGGCGTGTGGGAGAGGATGATTGGGGTCTCCAGGAGGATTCTGGATTCCATGTTGTCCCAGATTCAGCCATCCAACCTCTCTCACGAGGTTCTGTCTACAGTCATGGCAGAGGTGTCCGCCATAATTAATGCCAGACCTCTGACGACCATCTCTACAGATGTGAGTGCTCCATCGCTCCTTACTCCAGCCATGATCCTTACCCAGAAAGTTTGCAGTCCTCCTCCTCCAGGCTGCTTCGTCGACGCAGATCTACATCGCCAGCAGTGGAGGAAAGTCCAGCACTTGGCCAACACCTTTTGGGAGAGGTGGAGACGCGAGTATCTCCCTATGCTCCAGAGTCGGTCGAAGTGGCAGAGGAGCCGCCCCAACATCAAGGAAGGAGACATAGTGCTTCTTCGTGATACCCAAGTGGAGAGGAACCAGTGGCCCATGGCGCTAGTCACAAAAACCTTCCCTTCGAGCGACGGGAAGGTCAGGAAAGTGGAGCTCAAGGTTGTCAGAGGAGAGACCTCTAAGACCTTCCTTCGGCCCATCACGGAGGTGGTGGTGCTAATGTCTCCCTAGGATGACATAGACTTTTACTTAACTCCCTAAGTGTTTGTCTTTCATAGTGGTATTGCGTTCAATACCAGGCGGGGAGTGTGATGTTCCATGTGTTTTATTATGTAAAATGTTATAGCACCTCCTATGGGTCATTAAGAGGAATGCAGCTCTTTTCTCAGTGTTTTAGATGTTTGCATTTTTATTGGTTATTCAGGTCACATGATTAACCAGGTCACATGATCAGTGGTAGGAAGTAAGAAAAAACCAGAGGGCCGCATGGGTTGAAATCTTCTCCTTTTTTACTCGGTCTCATCTGATTGTGCAGAGCTTGGAGCAGCTTTGTGTGTGAGTAGAATGATTAATCTGTGTGCATAAAAAATATTTCTGCTCATATTTTGTTGTATTTCATAAGATGTATTTACATTATTTCATTGCTATTTTTGTGTTGGTTTATTTACAGTTTCACATGATTAAAACAACTCGTCATAAAAACGCTGTACCTTCAATAAAACGGAGTTCATCTCGACAGCACGTCTTGCCTACTCATCATTGAAGATACCTAGCTACTTCAGTCGAGTTAAAGAATGTTTAGCTGTCTGGTGATGTGTGCAACGCTACGCGCTCAGGTGCCAGAACAGAGTGTGTGATATGTGCTTTCTGGCTATTATTACCTGAGGAAATGACTGACCTTGTATGGAGAAGTAAAACAACAGTGAGTGTGTGTCAGAGTCAGTCAGTGTGTAAGACACTGATACGAGGTGAAAAACATAATTAGTTACAAATTCATGCCTGAGGAAATGAATAGAAATATAATTAATGGGAAAGATAGAGGCTGGAAGAAACAACGGCGACAAAGCGAACAGACTTTTTCTAATTAATCCAAAGTCTTGGTCTAAACTGCTGAGGTTTGTGAGGTCCTTACCTTCTCTGCAGGTCCATCTCCTCTGGTGTGGGGCCATTCTGGACTTGGGGGCCCTGTCTGGGCAATGTGGGGCCTGTAGAGGGCGACACACAAAGACAGCTTCTGTTATCATCATCATTCAGGCTGAGGTACATGAGGTACATCTTGGTATGCCAAGAGACTCTTACAGGCTCCTGTGAACTGCTTTTTAATCCTGCTGCTGGACTGAAACACAGCTCACGTCAAAAACATGAGGTAGAAAGTAACCGAACCTGTGACCTTTCAGGTACACAAGTGCGTATGTAATGATTCCTTGCCAGAAACTGAAAAAAAAACTATTTGCAACCTTTAGAAAAAGAAAAAAGTCCCTGTTCAACATTTGCATAGACAGGCAGAGAAGTGACTGTGTAGTCACATGTTTCATTGTGGCCATTACACAGCATGTCATATAATCAGATCTGGAGCTCAATCCCTCTAAGCGCGCACACACGGGGCAGCTACACTGCAAACCACCCCAGCCTCAGAGACCTTCTATGTCCAGCTTGTTCACATGTTTCTGGAACCAGCACAGCTGCAAAGACTGAAAAATGTTACGATGCTGCAGTAAAGAAAAATAACCTGAGTCGGAGTGAAGAGAATCTGAAACACTTGGTGTGAAGAGAGACGCTGTTCAAACAGCCACATTACTGATGTGCAGCCAACACTAATATTTTACACTGTTTAACGGAGCTGAAAAGTTTAGCTAATTACATCATTAGTGAATCAAGAGGAAATTAATTGCCAAGTACTTGGTTGAAATCAATAATAAATTATGTATGTGTGTCACCATTTAAGCAAAAATGGCAGAAATGAGTTGGTTACAGGCTTATTATCTTCTTCTCTGCTGTTAACAAGTGACTCTAATAATGGATGAGGACAGAAAAGATCAGTCTTAGTCTTGTTCACACCTGATCACAGCATTTTTTAATGTTATACCATATTATTCAGACAAAAGCCCGAGTTTAATAGATATTTGCATCACATTTTCAAATTAGCAATGAGTTTTTTTTTTAAGAGTGGTAATAATTTGTGAAGTGATGTATCAATATTTGCTCAGTATCAACAATGTATCACACTGTAAAAAGAGTTTCAAAGGGCTCGTGGGTCACAAAGAGTCCAGCCATCTTGAAAACATACTGCGACCATCGAGCATCCACCTGCTTTCTGATTGGACAGTCTGTCACTGTCCAATCAGAATCAGGTGTAAAGAAAGGACACAGTGGGAACTTTTACACTGAGATTTCTGCATACAGTAGTAACTGTCCACTGTTAGAAATGTTTGCAGATGCACAGTCTCACTCTCCTGGTGCACAAACCTTTTTTGACACATGCATGCACTTTGGACACAATTTTTCATTGAATTAAGCTGAGTCTACAGGCAGTCAATATCCGTGAGTGTAATTGCACACACGGTCTCTCGTCTCCATCTTCCGCTGCCTGTGGGTGTAATCGTGTTACTGTCTGCTCTAATAGAGCTTATGTGCTAATGACAGAACACAGACAGAAGCCTTTCAGGGCTGCGGCCCCAAAAGCTGCTCAGGAGGATCAGATCAGTGGGCTGGGCCTTTGTTTAGCCTCATCTTCCTATTACACCGACATATTTTATTACTGTATCCCGTTACTGAACCATTTCACTGCATCTGTATCTTCAATTTCTAAACTCTTAACTTAAGGGTGCCTGCTCAAAACAACAAAACACTGACTGATACAATACTGAAACGAAAGGAAAGAAGAAGGAGAGGGAGGACAAACACACAGGGAGCAGAGAGCTGGAGCCAGAGAGCGGGAGTGGGATTAGCTCACAAAAGCAAACAGAACATATCAGCTATAGTCTCCAGATCACCATCTTAAAAAGTACAGTAGCATCTATAAATACAATAAAACACAAATCCTGTTTCCACAGCTGATGATAAGCCTTTAGCTTTCGTCAACCATGAAATCCCACAGAGAGTTTCCCACACAGTGTAAAACAGCCACAGAGGTCTGCCCCCCCCCCCCCTCTCTGCACTGTGTACCTACATGAAGGCGGCGTCAGCGTGGGCCGCCTCTGGCAGCAGACGTAGCACCACAGTCCGCGCTGGGCCCCGTCTGACCCCCCCCAACCGCTGCCACCAGGCCTCAGGGTGACCGCCCCCCCGCTGCCAGCCTCACCCACAAACCCTGCTCCCCCAGAGCAATCCTGGGAAGTCACATATAAAACCATAGCTCAGCCTCTGGTGCTTCCTCCTTCAGCTTCCTGTTCCTTAGCTATGATTCTTCCACATCATAGAGGAATTAAAATTCCATCAAGATTTCAAAAAAAAATAAAATCAGTGTTAGTAAGAGAGTATTGGATCTTCTTCTGGTGCAGTATCCACTTCTTTCTCCTCTGTAATCTGATGCCTTGATGTTCAGATGGTACACCTTTAAAGATGACTATGAAACGCCCGGCGTGGTTGTTCTCTGTGCCGGCTCTCCAATACATTATCATTGATGGAAACAAAGGGAGGGGGAGAGGAGAGGAGAGGAGAGGGAGGCAGAGAGAGAGAGAGAGAGAGAGAGAGAAAGGAAGGGAGGGGTGGAAATAAGAGAAAGAGAAATTAAGAAAAGAGAAAAAGAGCAAGGCAGAGGAGGAAGAAGAGGAGAATGCAAACAGACGAAAGACACAAGGCAGAGAAAGAGAAAGAAATATGGGGGGAGAAGAAAAAGAAAGAGGAAAGAGAGTGAGAGAGAGCGAGGCAGAGACGGAGAGATGGGGAGAGGGAGAGAGGAAGAAACAGGGAGCTGTGTGGAGGATGTGGTGAGACTCTACCTGATGGGATGGTCAGCCAGTTTGTACTTTCTGGATCCAATCTATTATTCATACACTGGATACAGAGAAGGACACAACGCTGCTGCCCTCAATATCATTACCAGTGTGTGTGTGTGTGTGTGTGTGTATAGTGGATAAGACACAGGCAAGAACTCCCACAGTTTGACGTCTCATAAATGTCTTTCAGCTAAATTATTCATTGCGATTCCAGAAAGAAGCATCAAAAAGTAAAGAGTCACTTTATCCAAATTAGAAGAAAAAAACATTTTCCAGCCATAAGGATGAAGGGAGGGAAATGCTGTCTTGGCTCTCAGCCTGAGTGCTGACCATGTGCATCATTTTATCACCACCATCTTCTAACGGCCACTTCCTGCAGGAGGAGTCATCTCGTCATCACGGCGGTGAGTTCAGTGACCTTCAGTGACTTCCTCAGTCTCCAGCAGAACACCTCTGGGTGGCGCTACAACAACAGACTGTCAGCATGACTGTTAACTAAAAAAATCTGAAAAAATGTGTATCAACATGGAGAAGAGCTGGCTGACCTGAGAACAGAGGATGTATACATCCAATATTAGTGTGGTGTTCTAAGAGGAAAAGGCCAGCAACCACGTGTCTTTTGTCTGCAGCAGCATCTTGTGTCACTGAACTGTAGGAGGTGTTTTGGACACACTCGTGTAAAAATATACTTGAGGGAATAATCTAAAAAACAAGTGGGAAAAAATGAGGCTAAAGAGATGAGAGGAGAGGGTTTGACAAGAGTAAATGATATGAGCGGACAGGGATAAAGGATGGGGCCATGACCCTGCTCACCCATCCATTTTACTACACAGCAACAACCTGTCATCAACTCTACCATCCATCCATGATGTTAGTGTTAGCATTTCTATATGTGTGTTTGCTGTCGTTCAGTAGGCATTTCCCCACACACACGTCTACATTGGTTCTGAGTAAATTAATTGACACTAGCTAGCCTACAGTAAAGTCTCGGCCTTATTGTGAGCAGGTTTAGATCAATAATAATAATAAAGTTTATTTATATAGCACCTTACAACATCGGACAGATGATCAAAGTGCTTTACAGAAAAGAAATAACATTTCAGGTGACGAATGGCATGGAAAAAACAAAACAAGAAAACACAACAATAAAATACATATCAAAAGGTAAAAGTTAATCAATATTAAAAGCCAGTTTAAACAAATGAGTTTTAAGACGTGCTTTAAAAAGTGCCAAGTCATCAATAAAATATAATTCAGGGGGTAGGGAGTTCCACAGTTTTGGTGCCGCTATTGAAAAGGCCCGATCCCCCCACTGTTTGCAATTAGAGAAGGGGACCTCTAACAGGGGCTGTTCTGAGGACCGGAGGGCTCTACAGTGTCGTCTAAGTTTTAAACAATCGGACAGATACTCTGGAGCAAGACCGTGAATAGCTTTAAAAACAAATAATAACAGTTTAAAAGTGATTCTAAATTTAACCGGGAGCCAATGTAGTGAACAGAGAACGGGAGTGATGTGACTGTAACGGGAGGTGTTGGTTAAGAGGCGTGCTGCAGCATTTTGTACCAGTTGAAGGCGGGAGAGAGATGATTGCTTAATGCCAAAGTACAGGGAATTGCAATAATCTAACCTAGAACTGATAAAAGCATGTATAGCCGTTTCAAGATCGTTCCTGCTGAGGAATGGTTTAACTTTACTTAAAAGGCGCAGTTGAAAGAAACTTAGCTTCACTACTGAATCAATCTGCTGATCAAAACATAGGCCAGGGTCTAAAATAACTCCCAGGTTTCTTACAGCAGGTTTAAAAAGAGAGGCAACGGAAGAGGAGACACAGTTACTAATCACATTTTCGCAAACATCAGAGGTACCAAAAACAATACATTCCATTTTTGACTGGTTCAAGTGCAGAAAATTTTTTGTCAACCACAGGTTAATATCTTCTAGGCAATTGAGGAGGGATTTTAGAGCAGCTGGAGCATTTGGGATGATTGGGAGGTAAACCTGAATGTCATCAGCATAACAATGAAAATGAAGATTATGCGTTGATATGATCTTTCCAAGAGGTAGTAGATAGAGGGTGAAAAGAAGGGGGCCGAGAATGGAACCCTGTGGGACCCCACATGAGAGGGGGGCACAGGAGGATGAGAGGTCTCCAATCATAACGGAGAAAGACCTGTTTTTGAGGTAAGAGGAAAACCATTTAAGAACTGGACCCTGAATGCCCACGTGATTGGACAGACGGGAGATGAGAATAGAGTGGTCTACTGTATCGAATGCTGCTGTGAGGTCTAGGAGGACTAGTATCATGGGGGTTTTATTGTCAGCTGAAAGGAGGATATCGTTGTGGATTTTAAGTAGAGCCGACTCAGTGCTATGGCGGGATCTAAAACCAGATTGAAATTTTTCGAAGATGGCATTTTTTTCCAGAAAAGATTGTAACTGAATAAAAACAACCTTCTCTAAGACCTTAGATAAAAAAGACAGATGAGAAACGGGCCTAAAATTAGATAAAACTAAGGGATCCAGGTGAGGTTTCTTGAGAAGTGGTCTGACCACGGCATGTTTAAAAAGATCTGGGACAGTACCTGAGCTAAGGCACATGTTGATAAAAACAAGGAGGTAAGGTCCGACAGTATTAAAAACCTCTTTCAGCACCTTAGCGGGAACAATGTCTGAGGGACAGGTGGTTGCCTTTAGCTTTTGCACGATCTCAGAAAGGAGGGAGAGGGAAACAGGCTCAAAATTATTAAGAACAGCAGTTGGGTGCACAGAGGCAGAATTCAGCCTATTATCTGCGACGTTGGTGTTAGCAGTAATCTTTCCCCTAACAGAAACGATTTTGTCAACAAAGAATTTTAAAAACTCTTCACAAGTTGCTGTTGAAGCATCTAGAGGGCTACTAGTGGATGGATTTATGACAGAGTTTATTGTACTAAATAATACCCTTGGACGATTGCTGCTCGTAGAGATGAGTCTGGACAGATAAAGAGATTGAAAGAAAGAGATAATGAAAGGACTTGCCGCTCTCGCTCCAACCTTCAATTGTACTGGTTGCTAGTTGGGACTTGGGACCCCCTCGAAAACGAGGTGATACACCTCAAGGGGTTAACCCTAATAAAGAAATTTGAATATAGTAGCTGAAGCTAAGCTAACACTAGTTGGGTTTCCATCCACCTTTTCTTATGCGCATTTTGTGAAAATGCGCATAAATACTTGAATGGAAACGCCAGAAATTCGAATAAAGGCAGTAAATGCGCATAAAAGTTTATACGCTTGGAGGGGGTGGATTTGTCAGCGTATCGAATAAAGGAAATGCGAGTTTTTGTGATGGAAACAGATTATGCGAATTGAGGCAGAGTTTGTGGGTGAAGCTGCTGGACTTCACCCAGCGACACCCCGGTCTCCCAGCTCTCCTCTCTGCTGCACCGCAACACAAACGCGCTCCGTAACCCATAATCTTTTGTTTATGACGGTTAAGACTACACAAACACACGCCGTAACATTGTTATGTAACTTATTGATTTTTCACCGGCTTCGTATGTAAACAGATGCACATGGAGGAGAGGAGCATAACCAAAACAGCGGAAAAGCGAGCAGACTGTCACAGTTCCTACTGTCTTTCTGTGTAAATATCTCATGTTACAACATGAAAACCTGCAGCTTATATTCAAGTGCGGCCTATATATGTATTTTCTTTCAAAATGTAGCTGGTGCGGAGTATACAGGTGCGTCTATAGTCCGGAAAGTACGTAAATTGTCCATGATGTTGAGTGTCAGCTGAGTGTCAACTGTTGGATACATTCACGCTCTCTTATGACGTAATCTCACGGTGCACTCCTCCTCTCCCAATAATCGCAAAACAATAATGAATGGAAACGGTCATAAATTCGCATTTGCTTTTTGCGCATTTTCACAAAATCCGCTTTTAAATTCGATACGACTTGGATGGAAACCCAGCTACTAACTGTATTTAACGAGCAGCAGCTCCAGTGCTGACAGCGGACTGGAAACCATAGACTGTAAAAAGAATGGACGTAGCACCCGTGACGTCACCCATTGGTTTGGGGGAGTCTGTTTTGTGCCGCTACTACGGGGGTTTGAACCGCGCCATGTTGGATTCTACTTGCCATATTTGGAGAGGTGCGGCCGTTGGCCGGCCGAGGGCCCGCCCACTGGCCTCGTAGCAGCGGTCTCCGGACCTGTCACTCAACGGTTCTGCGCCCTAATTGGCCAGAACTTTAAACCTAATAATAGTAAAACGGTAGAGTTTAAAAAAAATTCACCCCCCTCAGAGTGTGTGCGGGGGTAGAAACTATCGGTTGAGACCAAAAAAATAAAATGTACCTGGCTGTAAATATGTTTTTTTAAGCTGTAAAATCGGCTATTTTAACATGGGGCTCAATTGGAGTTGCTCCCTTCTGGAGCCAGCCCCCAGAGGAAGCCGGGGGGATTGCAGTTTTTTGAACGCGGAAGTGAGCTTCACTTCTCAGACCCACAACTGCCCCCT
>NC_140930.1:30752354-30767685 GCF_045865225.1 Trachurus japonicus | reverse complement strand
ACTATAATCTATACATAAAACGCAATCTTTATGTTGCAGTGTTACTTACACATGGTGGTCTCTAAACAGAGATGGACATATGTTGAGATATATGATACAACATAACACCTGCCTCATATAGAGGGTATGCGTTTACGTCACGTTGCCCTCGGCAACGCCCCGTTCGATTGGACTGAGTGGCAAAACAAACCTTCCTAAACGTGCTGGCGGATAGTGGTGGACTCATAAAATGGATAAAATATCTTATATCAAAACAAATTGATGTCAAAAGGAAGCCATCGGTTCTACTGTGGCTCTTCCATAGGATCAGAAAACACAGGCGATTCTTCACTTCACAGGCTACACATCACTGAGCCTTGGGCACCCATGACTCTGAACACCCAACAAGACCTGCAGTTCTAGATGCCAGTTGTCTAGCCTGTACAATTTGGCCCATGTCAATGTCACCCAGGTCGTTGCACTCAACTATTTTTCTGCTTTAACACACCAACTTCAAGGATAAAAGGTTCACTTGGTGCCTAATATATCCCATCTGCTGTGAGGTACTATTATAAAGAGATAATCGGTATCATTTGGGCTGGTCAAAAAAACCCAAACTATTTTCCGATTCATATCAATGTTCCTCTGAAAGACCCGATATAAAATCCATAGATCAATCGTTCAATGTTCGCTGCTGTTTACATTTAGTTGTGTCCAACAACTGTGAAATGTATACATTAATTGGAGTTCTTGAATGATTTCCCTGAATGTACTGAAGAATCGTGCTGTTTACTTTTGGAGGGGGTCATGTTAACAGGGTTCCTATGCAAGTATGTCATTTAATTTCATACATTTCCAGGTCTGGAAAAGTATGGAAAATGGAAACTATTGTATGGAAATGTATTTATCTTAAAGCAACATTGCAGAGTTTATCGGCCTTAAAATAATGTTTCCAGACTCATTGCAATGGTAGAAAAATGGTTAATAGGATGAATGGTGCTGCCGCTGCAGCCTGAGCCGGGTCGCGTCGGCTGAAACTGCACTATGTAACTTCCCTATTTGGTGACATAATGGCATACAAATTAAGAATAATGAAAATGAAGGATTAATTGGATGATTTATTTACACGATACACATCTATTTACTCAAATGTCACAAATTACTTTTAAAAAATGTACCTTGAAGTCTGGAAAAGATATGGAATTTTGAAATTTCAAATGTGTAGGAACCCTGTGTTAAATAAATGTACATTAATGTAACTGCTTTTGTGTCAATTTTTTAATGCTAACAGTAATAATTTCAATAATGCATCAGGTTACTCATCATTCACTTCACCTGTCAGTGGCCATAACATGGCTGATCAGTGTAAATATAAATACCTTCATGTATTTATGTTGACATTTTATCTGAATACACCATTTATCAGACTGCACTGCACTTCTTTTTGTTGGTGTTCTGGCTCCATCGCACTGTTGCAGACACTTACCCATGTGCTCCTCAATGAAGGCGTTGTCTGTGAGAGGAACTCTCTTCTTGCCTATCCTGGCCTGTCCTCTCTTCAGAATGAGCTCACGAACAGACTTCAAGTTTGGAAAGCTGATGGCAAGATGACAAAGTGTTAGTAGCTTGTACCAACTCAAACCTAATCCAAACTTGTATTTAATAAAGCAGCAGATGAAGAATCACTCACCCCCAGGCCACATAAGGCTCCACCATCCTCATCATTGCTACGGAGGTCTTATTGATTTTGACAAAGGCTCCACTGAAGATCTTCCTCAGCCTCAACATCTGGATCACCTTCATCACTTTGGGACTGACACCTTTAATCCTAAAAGAAAAAGGACCACAAATGTTATCTCATGTATGTGTGTGTTCCTGAGGACTTCCTGACAGACAGACAGCAGTTCGTGAGGCTGGGGAAGCATGTCTCCTTTACTGCTCTTGGCAATAAAACAGTTCTGATTCTGATTTGTGATCATTGGTGTAATAGAGCAAAAACATTTCATTTCAGAATTACGGACCAGATCCTGACAGGTTTTTAACCTGAGAACAGCAAGATCGTCCTCTGGAAGATCTGAACTCCTACCGTTTGCTCTCCACAGCTCAATAAACAGCTGTTAATGCTAAAAATGAGCTGTACGAACACACACAAGTAGCTTCTCCCCAGGTCAATACAGAACTATTTTTTACACTGCAGAGTAAAATAAGAAAAGACTGCCGTGAAAACACTCACTCTCTGATACGGACAGCAAAGGCTAGCTTATTCTTAGCAGGGGGCAGAGGGGGCGGCGGCCTGTGGTCTGCTCTGCGGATGCGGGTTTCATCGCGATGCTTCTTGTGACTGTCTTTCAAGAAGTCTTCCAAACGCTTGAATTTCAGTGGTTTTCCTTTTGATACCTGGAACAACAGAAGAATGCATTCATGAATACACATCAGTAGGTTTATGAACAAACTCAAGTGCAGTCATGTCAGTTCAGATGACACTAAAGTTAAAGTGAAGAATAATTCTTAATAGGCTGAGATGATGATGGCTAACTTAAATACATTGACCTGCATATTATTACGACAATAGACACTCACACACAGCAAACACAAATTCTGTAATGATGAGTATAAAGTCTAAATAATGAATAACTTTGCTGCCTTTGAACATTGGAGTTTCACTTGTTGTAATTAGATGAGCCATTACAGAAGCTCTTTGCTTATTAGTACAATTAGCTGTTTGCAGAAAACTGTGGTTGTTGCTTTTCTAGTCACACTTCACCACGATAGCAGGTCAAACACTGAATTTGACTTCAAATATGAGGAAAACCATCATCAGTCACTCACCTTTCTCTTCTCAAGCAGTGCTAGCTTGGCTTGAGTGGCTTTAATGGCCTGGTAAGCCTTCCTCTTCTTCAGCAGATACTCAGGAACTAACTTGATCACTTTGTTTGATCTGATGACACCAGCATACAAAAACACGGTCAGTCACGAAAGCTTTGGACAATTAAGTGGCTGCTGTTTATCAAGAAAGTAATTATTGTAAAATCATTTTCTGACTGCCAAGAAAAATGTTATCGCTGTCAAGAAGAGTAAATTAACGTAGCTGCATTCAGCTTTAGTTTTCCAGCTCACTAACTCTATTGCTAACAATACATGCATACATACATTTATACATTATACATTATACATGAAACACGTATTACAGCGGCAGCCAGCTTCTTGACTGCCATTTCAATTTCTCATCAATAGTTGTACAGTCAAGACATCACGCTAGCTGTGTATCCGTGGAGGTTCACTCAGCCCCATGTGAAATGAGACCCTCTACAATCTCATACAACTGCCGCTAATAATCTCAATAAAGGTCGAGACCGAACACATTACACTTAAATGACTTGTTCAAAGTCGAAACAACGCAGCTGGACGTGTAGAAACCACGGATGGACTTAGATATAGATATATAAACAAATACATACTCGGGCTCCGCCATGGTGCCGCTTGAAGACGTGTCGTCGCTCCGATATGACGTCACGGATCTTCGTGTTTTGGTCCCTCGTGTTCACTGTATGGTTCACTGTAGGCGACTCGATGGCGCAACCTGGTGGCGGAAGCAGAGGACTGCAGTCTAAAACTCAAGAGAGACCCATTATAAAAAAGATAGAGAGCCTAATAGGAAGTGTTATATTTTATATTTATAATATTATCATAAAACGCTTCAGTTTGTTGTTGGGGGTAATTATTGATGAATGAAAAACGTAGCCTACTTTTGAACGTAATAATCGATTTTCGTGAATCGATAACAGGAGAACTTACACAATGTATGCAAAATTCTTAATATTATTGATTCAGTGGTTTCTATGTTGACTTTGGTAAACAAAAACAAAAACACACATTTAAATATTGAAGCAATTAAAGAGTAGCCTACAGGCTAAAAAAAAAAAAGGGTGACATAAATGACTGAGGAAAAGCCTGAGCAGTTCCACCTTTGTCACTCATTCAGGTCATTGTACAAGTTCTTAAGCATTTGCTATGCATGCTTTCCCTATCTACTGTGTATACTTCCCTATAAACTGTGTCTTAAAATGTTTTTGTTTTTTTTACTGCCTCTATGAGTCCTTTAAAAGAGCACCAGTTTTATAGCCTACCCCATTTTCTTCAGATCACCGAGGTCATGCAGACAAAATCCTCTAATGGTGAAATATATGTTTATCTTAGTTGTAATAACATCAGCTAGTGTCCTGCAATAGGAGATTAAATAGATCATAATATGTGTCAAGAATGATAGATAAGTAGCCTACAAGAGTGATTTACATTCTGCAAGCACACAGATAATGATGACTTTTCATATAACATGATCATCTAGATACACTGTCCTACTGCCAGAAGATGGAGCTGTTTTCCACCAAATAACTCAGACCCTCAGACCACTACAGAGAAATCACCCTGTTGTCACTCACTCACCATAACGGAAGAGGTGGGGCATCATAAAATAAATACACATCATCCTATTAGCCTACTTTATGATTCTGACAACGTTTCTGTTTCATGAAAAGCCAACAACTACATGGGGTCATTGTTACCTAAATATGCTTTATTACAGAGCTAATGTAATAAAAATTTGTCCTTAGTCCTTTAACTTCCAAAAGCCTAAATCAATTCAAACAGCTTTATTGGCATGAACAGAAATGTGTTATTTACATACATACATTACAATATTACAATTCATATTCAGTACAGTACAATGCAATTTTATACAATTATAAATCTATATAAATAGATAGAATAGAATAGATATAAATCTATGCATTTTTGGGATGTTATAGTGAGTCCCTCAGGCTGTGGCAGGCAGATACATATTTAGCTGCCAGAGGAGCTGCTGCCCTTTCACCTGACAGAACTGACACTTTCTCTTCTGGGGTTAACATGTGAAACTTTTTTTTATTTTCTTCTCTATTTCCCCAAAGTGAGAATTTCTTATTGGAGAATACTTGTCAAAGTAGAGCAGAAAGTGCATCTCTGTCTCTGTCTGTTCTGTGGAGCAGTGACCACATACGCGCTGCTCTCTGGGCAGCCATGTCTGTCTATGTCTTGTTTCTATGGCTAGTTGGTGGTCACTCGCCTGTATTTGGTCAGGATCCGTTTGTGCTTCCTGTCTCTGGCAGAGTGGAGATATATCAGCCAATTTATATTATCTGTTAGAGCATAGACAGAGTCAAATAACAATTTAGTCTACTTTGAGTTTTTGTTTCATTTTCCCAGCGTTGTAAATATAGATCTTTTGATCGATTGATGATGAGTTTTATTCTGTGTTGTTTTGGGGCTGTGCTGATGGGAGCCTGGTTACTTAGCTTCACCATCAGCTGAGTGAGGGGGCTGTTTTCAGGGTTCAGCTCTTGGGTTTTTAGTGTTTTAAATGGAACTGTGTCTTTTGGACTTGTCATTGCCCGTTTTTGTATGTTAAGCAGTAATGGGAACCGTCCCAGTTCTGCTCGGCAGGTGTTGTTTGGGTTTTCCTCTGAACATTTAGGATTCTTCGACAGAATTCAGTGTGAGTGGCTTCTATTGGGTGTTTATCCCATGAGCCATAATCTAATCTACTGAGTGGACCCCAGACCTAACTTCCATACAAAGCTATTGGCAAAATGACATAATCAAATATTTTTGTCCATATTCTAACTGGAATGTTAATGTTGAGTAGTTTGGTTTTTAGTGCATACATTGCCCTACGTGCTTTGTCTAAATCTCTGTATGTTCATGTTTAGGCTGGGTCAGAAGCACCAGCCCAACAGAATAAAACACAGTGATGCAGCAGCCCCCATTAGGACACAACATTCAGAAATGATTCAGACCTCTTCACTTTCACATTTTGTAATGTTGTAACCTTATGCCAGTATTGTTGAAATAAGCACTCTAACATCAGGTATTAAACTGAAAAACTTTTAGCTCTCCTCCCATTCTCTTGACAACATTTGAGATGTTTTAGACCTTGCATAACTCATTAGACATGATGTGATTTGATGTCACAGATGACAATGCATATAGCACAAAAAGCATGCTATGAGGTTGACAGAACTGCCTGTGTAGCTCAGAGAGCACACAAGGTCATCTTCATCACTTTAAAGTGCCTCAGCTACTCATCTGGAGTGGCAGTGTAATATTTCTGGTTCCTTAAATGCACCTTAATAACAGGTCACTGTCCACGAGTATACTCATGGCCCAGATAAAGAGTCACTGACTGGTGCAGAGACCAGAAATGTATGCCTGTCAAGTGGCTGTCAATTATTCAGTGTCTATAAGGACTGACTGCAGTGGCAGTTAGCAGTCTAATGATCATAGGCATCATAGACTGTTTCAGTTGGAGACAACCTGAGAAGAAGTTCCAGCAACACTTGATCCAGAGGGAGGGAAATGGCGGCCTTGAAAGCCTTTACAGGTGCAGTGAGGGGGGTAGGAACCATGTCTCACTCAGACCCCAGAGATGCTGGTAGTACCTCGGTTCAACTGAACCTGACCAAGAATTAAGCACCTCAGTAGCAGCATGGCCAACCATCAGAGGATGAAGTACAGCTCACAACAGTATAAAGTATTAGACATTGTCCCATGATGCAGCTTGAGGGACTAGAAGATGAAGAAGATACCATCTTGAGCATGATGCCATCTTCGGTGAAAAAGAAGAGAAGTCTGCCTAAAGACTGAATGAGTTAGCCTGGACAGATCTACATGCTGTAGGTCTAAATTACCAGCTGGGGGGGAGCTCCAACAGTTAGGCTGAAGGAGCCAAGGAAAACAGCTCAGGAGAAGAAAAACGCAGAGCACCAAGCAGCTCTGGGATCTGAGCCAGTGAAGATGAACATGGGATCTCCTTAAACACTGACTAAAGCCTGCTCTGAGATCAGTCCAACAGAAGTACAGACAGGAATCATCTGCTGACCTATGCAGGCCCATGCAGAGGCTGACACTGACATCTTACTAGGGAATCCCTGTGTAACAGCTGTGGAGATGCTGCTAGGACTTAACCATTAAGAAATCATTAACACTCGACGAGGAGCCTCAGTTAATTAATGAGTCTATTTTAGTGCTGATAATGTGAGCCGAGCAGTCACTGAAGTGTCTCTGAATCTTGCTTATGACTCATATCATTAAGTCACTGATCATCACCAAACCTCCTTCAATGCATCAACAATTGCCTGATGCCTGGTGAAAAGATGGGTAACCTAATCCGAGGTCTCCAGTGCACATTGACTTTAAATAGCTTCCACAGAGGCGAAACCCCATCTTTTTGACAAATGCTGGAGTGACTTTAAAATGACTTCTCATAGTTAACTAGTTGATTGTTGCCAGTGGTATGGCGGTGGTTGTTGGTTTTAGCACACCTATAGGAGTAGCTGTGCCTCTTCATTGCCAATGTCGTGACCTTTGCTGCATGTACTTAGCTGTGCTTTGTATTTTCTTTCTCGTTTTATAATTTTAATTTATTTCAATTAATTAAGTAATTAGTGTGAATGCTGGAAGCATTCACACTATTGTTATTCGGTTCGTGCCATTTTCTGCCTTTCTTCGTCATGTAACTAGTCCTTCATACTTTGTGCTATTTCAACAATTCAAATATCAAAATGTTCAGCCTTTTCGGGACAGGTGTGCTATGTCTTTTCTCTTTTCAACTATTCATACTTTTTGCAATATTCAACTATTTCAGATTTTTTTTTCCCCATAGAGAATGCATTGAAACAGTCTTGAAACTCTTCAAATCTTCTTACTTCTTTCAGCCTTTAAAGTGTCCACATACTTTCAGCTAGAGACTTCATTCAAATTCTGAGCTGTAGACAAACTTTTTAAGTATTCCTCTATGACTCAGCTTATTGATATCTTCAACAGTTTCTGATATTTGGCCGCTTTAAAATCATTAAGTTTTTTTGACAAAATCCAGCTTTATAATGGGTGTGTGTTGCGTCTAACGAGCAGGGCTTAGAGTGAGTGACATCATCGCTAGAGTGAGAGGGATCGAAAAAACATTCAGGATTTTTTCTGGATAAATTGCCAGCACGGCCACAAATTAAACTCTAGACACATGATTTCCTCACTGGTTTGTAGCCACACTTGTCGTGTCTCATTTGATGTGTTCAAAACAGCAGACAGACTTACAGAATTGTCTCTATGAGCCTAATTGTGCAGCTAGACCCGCTCCAGTGGCTCATCCACTTCAATATAAAAGTAGGAGCTGATTTTATTAGAAAAACAGAAATGCCCCCCTTTTCTACCTTGCGACCCTGAGAAAAGTTTTTGCCCTACAAACATTTAATGCACATCAATGTGCTCAGGAAGGTCTCCTTGCCCCAGTAGTCATGGCCACATTCTGATAAGAGATACGGTTCTCTTTTTCTGGGCTGTTTTCGGAAGCTGCTCAGAGCACAAATCTCTCTGCTCTGCTCTGCTCTGTGTGCAGTGGCCAGCTGTTGGGGCCAGCTCGTTATCAAAGTCTATAAATAGAACAGTGCAGGTGCAGCCTGGCCGCTCGTTAAAATCGCCTGTTTGGTTTTTGGTCATTTTCTCCAAAACCACCGGCCCGATTTCAACCAAACCTTCTGCGTTGGACTCCCCTCGGACCCCCAGATGATATTTCCGAGTTTGGAGAAATTTGAAGAAATTTTAATTTTTGGTAAAAAAAAAAACCGTAAACCGCGCGCCCGTCGTCTTTTTAAAATCGCCTGTTTGGTTTTTGGTCATTTTCTCCAAAACCACCGGCCCGATTTCAACCAAACCTTCTGCGTTGGACTCCCCTCGGACCCCCAGATGATATATCCGAGTTTGGAGAAATTTTAATTTTTGGTCAAAAAAACAAAAACGTAACACCCCCCCCCTGTCGTCTTTTTAAAATGGCCTGTTCGGTTTTTGGTCATTTTCTCCAAAACCACCGGCCCGATTTCAACCAAACCTTCTGCGTTGGACTCCCCTCGGACCCCCAGATGATATATCCGAGTTTGGAGAAATTTGAAGAAATTTTAATTTTTGGTCAAAAAAAAAAAAAAGTAACACCCCCCCCGTCGTCTTTTTAAAATGGCCTGTTTGGTTTTTGGTCATTTTCCCCAAAACCACCGGCCCGATTTCAACCAAACCTTCTGCGTTGGACTCCGCTCGGACCCCCAGATGATCTATCCGAGTTTGGAGAAATTTTAATTTTTGGTCAAAAAAACAAAAACGTAACACCCCCTCCTGTCGGCTTTTTAAAATGGCCTGTTTGGTTTTTGGTCATTTTCTCCAACACCACCGGCCCGATTTCAACCAAACCTTCTGCATTGGACTCCCCTCGGACCCCCAGATGATATATCCGAGTTTGGAGAAATTTTAATTTTTGGTCAAAAAAAAAAAAAGTAATACCCCCCCCTGTCGTCTTTTTAAAATGGCCTGTTTGGTTTTTGGTCATTTTCTCCAAAACCACCGGCCCGATTTCAACCAAACCTTCTGCGTTGGACTCCCCTCGGACCCCCAGATGATATATCCGAGTTTGGAGAAATTTTAATTTTTGGTCAAAAAAAAAAAACGTAACAACCCCCCCCGTCGTCTTTTTAAAATGGCTTGTTTGGTTTTTGGTCATTTTCTCCAAAACCACCGGCCCGATTTCAACCAAACCTTCTGCGTTGGACTCCCCTCGGACCCCCAGATGATATATCCGAGTTTGGAGAAATTTGGCCGGTGGTTTTGGAGAAAATGACCAAAAACAAAACAGGCCATTTTGAAAAGACGACAGAAGTTAAAATTTCTCCAACCTCGGATAGATCATCTGGGGGTCCGAGCGGAGTCCAACGCAGAAGGTTTGGTTGAAATCGGGCCGGTGGTTTTGGAGAAAATGACCAAAAACCAAACAGGCCATTTTAAAAAGACGACAGGAGGGGGTGTTACGTTTTTTTTTTGACCAAAAATTTAAATTTCTCCAAACTCGGATATATCATCTGGGGGTCCGAGGGGAGTCCAACGCAGAAGGTTTGGTTGAAATCGGGCCGGTGGTGTTGGAGAAAATGACCAAAAACCAAACAGGCCATTTTAAAAAGACGACAGGGGGGGGTGTTACGTTTTTGTTTTTTTGACCAAAAATTAAAATTTCTCCAAACTCGGATATATCATCTGGGGGTCCGAGGGGAGTCCAACGCAGAAGGTTTGGTTGAAATCGGGCCGGTGGTTTTGGAGAAAATAACCAAAAACCAAACAGGCCATTTTAAAAAGACGACAGGGGGGGTGTTACGTTTTTTTTTTTGACCAAAAATTAAAATTTCTCCAAACTCGGATATATCATCTGGGGGTCCGAGGGGAGTCCAACGCAGAAGGTTTGGTTGAAATCGGGCCGGTGGTGTTGGAGAAAATGACCAAAAACCAAACAGGCCATTTTAAAAAGCCGACAGGAGGGGGTGTTACGTTTTTGTTTTTTTGACCAAAAATTAAAATTTCTCCAAACTCGGATAGATCATCTGGGGGTCCGAGCGGAGTCCAACGCAGAAGGTTTGGTTGAAATCGGGCCGGTGGTTTTGGGGAAAATGACCAAAAACCAAACAGGCCATTTTAAAAAGACGACAGGGGGGGTGTTACGTTTTTGTTTTTTTGACCAAAAATTAAAATTTCTCCAAACTCGGATATATCCGAAGGTTTGGTTGAAATCGGGCCGGTGGTTTTGGAGAAAATGACCAAAAACCAAACAGGCCATTTTAAAAAGACGACAGGGGGGGTGTTACGTTTTTTTTTTTTTTGACCAAAAATTAAAATTTCTCCAAACTCGGATATATCATCTGGGGTTCCGAGGGGAGTCCAACGCAGAAGGTTTGGTTGAAATCGGGCCGGTGGTTTTGGAGAAAATGACCAAAAACCAAACAGGCCATTTTAAAAAGACGACAGGGGGGGGGTGTTACTTTTTTTTTTTTTGACCAAAAATTAAAATTTCTCCAAACTCGGATATATCATCTGGGGGTCCGAGGGGAGTCCAACGCAGAAGGTTTGGTTGAAATCGGGCCGGTGTTTTGGAGAAAATGACCAAAAACCAAACAGGCCATTTTAAAAAGACGACAGGGGGGGGTGTTACGGTTTTTTTTTTTTGACCAAAAATTAAAATTTCTCCAAACTCGGATATATCATCTGGGGGTCCGAGGGAGTCCAACGCAGAAGGTTTGGTTGAAATCGGGCCGGTGGTTTTGGAGAAAATGACCAAAAACCAAACAGGCCATTTTAAAAAGACGACAGGGGGGGTGTTACGTTTTTTTTTTTTGACCAAAAATTAAAATTTCTTCAAATTTCTCCAAACTCGGATATATCATCTGGGGGTCCGAGGGGAGTCCAACGCAGAAGGTTTGGTTGAAATCGGGCCGGTGGTTTTGGAGAAAATGACCAAAAACCAAACAGGCCATTTTAAAAAGACGACAGGAGGGGGTGTTACGTTTTTTTTTTTTGACCAAAAATTAAAATTTCTCCAAACTCGGATATATCATCTGGGGGTCCGAGGGGAGTCCAACGCAGAAGGTTTGGTTGAAATCGGGCCGGTGGTTTTGGAGAAAATGACCAAAAACCAAACAGGCCATTTTAAAAAGACGACAGGAGGGGGTGTTACGTTTTTTTTTTTGACCAAAAATTAAAATTTCTCCAAACTCGGATATATCATCTGGGGGTCCGAGGGGAGTCCAACGCAGAAGGTTTGGTTGAAATCGGGCCGGCGGTGTTGGAGAAAATGACCAAAAACCAAACAGGCCATTTTAAAAAGACGACAGGGGGGGGTGTTACGTTTTTGTTTTTTTGACCAAAAATTAAAATTTCTCCAAACTCGGATAGATCATCTGGGGGTCCGAGCGGAGTCCAACGCAGAAGGTTTGGTTGAAATCGGGCCGGTGGTTTTGGGGAAAATGACCAAAAACCAAACAGGCCATTTTAAAAAGACGACAGGGGGGGGTGTTACGTTTTTTTTTTTTTGACCAAAAATTAAAATTTCTTCAAATTTCTCCAAACTCGGATATATCATCTGGGGGTCCGAGGGGAGTCCAACGCAGAAGGTTTGGTTGAAATCGGGCCGGTGGTTTTGGAGAAAATGACCAAAAAACCAAACAGGCCATTTTAAAAAGACGACAGGCGGGGGTGTTACGTTTTTTTTTTTGACCAAAAATTAAAATTTCTCCAAACTCGGATATATCATCTGGGGGTCCGAGGGGAGTCCAACGCAGAAGGTTTGGTTGAAATCGGGCCGGTGGTTTTGGAGAAAATGACCAAAAACCAAACAGGCCATTTTAAAAAGACGACAGGAGGGGGTGTTACGTTTTTTTTTTTGACCAAAAATTAAAATTTCTCCAAACTCGGATATATCATCTGGGGGTCCGAGGGGAGTCCAACGCAGAAGGTTTGGTTGAAATCGGGCCGGCGGTGTTGGAGAAAATGACCAAAAACCAAACAGGCCATTTTAAAAAGACGACAGGGGGGGGGTGTTACGTTTTTGTTTTTTTGACCAAAAATTAAAATTTCTCCAAACTCGGATATATCATCTGGGGGTCCGAGGGGAGTCCAACGCAGAAGGTTTGGTTGAAATCGGGCCGGTGGTTTTGGAGAAAATAACCAAAAACCAAACAGGCCATTTTAAAAAGACGACAGGGGGGGGTGTTACTTTTTTTTTTTTTTGACCAAAAATTAAAATTTCTTCAAATTTCTCCAAACTCGGATATATCATCTGGGGGTCCGAGGGGAGTCCAACGCAGAAGGTTTGGTTGAAATCGGGCCGGTGGTTTTGGAGAAAATGACCAAAAACCAAACAGGCCATTTTGAAAAGACGACAGGGGGGGGGTGTTACTTTTTTTTTTTTGGACCAAAAATTAAAATTTCTCCAAACTCGGATATATCATCTGGGGGTCCGAGGGGAGTCCAACGCAGAAGGTTTGGTTGAAATCGGGCCGGTGGTTTTGGAGAAAATGACCAAAAACCAAACAGGCCATTTTAAAAAGACGACAGGGGGGGTGTTACTTTTTTTTTTTTTGACCAAAAATTAAAATTTCTCCAAACTCGGATATATCATCTGGGGGTCCGAGGGGAGTCCAACGCAGAAGGTTTGGTTGAAATCGGGCCGGTGGTTTTGGAGAAAATGACCAAAAACCAAACAGGCCATTTTAAAAAGACGACAGGGGGGGTGTTACGTTTTTTTTTTTTTGACCAAAAATTAAAATTTCTTCAAATTTCTCCAAACTCGGATATATCATCTGGGGGTCCGAGGGGAGTCCAACGCAGAAGGTTTGGTTGAAATCGGGCCGGTGGTTTTGGAGAAAATGACCAAAAACCAAACAGGCCATTTTAAAAAGACGACAGGGGGGGGTGTTACGTTTTTGTTCTTTTGACAAAAAATTAAAATTTCTCCAAACTCGGATATATCATCTGGGGGTCCGAGGGGAGTCCAACGCAGAAGGTTTGGTTGAAATCGGGCCGGTGGTTTTGGAGAAAATGACCAAAAACCAAACAGGCCATTTTAAAAAGACGACAGGGGGGGTGTTACGTTTTTGTTTTTTTGACCAAAAATTAAAATTTCTCCAAACTCGGATAGATCATCTGGGGGTCCGAGCGGAGTCCAACGCAGAAGGTTTGGTTGAAATCGGGCCGGTGGTTTTGGGGAAAATGACCAAAAACCAAACAGGCCATTTTAAAAAGACGACAGGGGGGGGTGTTACGTTTTTTTTTTTTGACCAAAAATTAAAATTTCTTCAAATTTCTCCAAACTCGGATATATCATCTGGGGGTCCGAGGGGAGTCCAACGCAGAAGGTTTGGTTGAAATCGCGCCGGTGGTTTTGGAGAAAATGACCAAAAACCAAACAGGCCATTTTAAAAAGACGACAGGGGGGGGTGTTACGTTTTTTTTTTTTTGACCAGAAGTTAAAATTTCTCCAAACTCGGATAGATCATCTGGGGGTCCGAGGGGAGTCCAACGCAGAAGGTTTGGTTGAAATCGCGCCGGTGGTTTTGGAGAAAATGACCAAAAACCAAACAGGCCATTTTAAAAAGACGACAGGGGGGGGGTGTTACGTTTTTTTTTTTTTGACCAGAAGTTAAAATTTCTCCAAACTCGGATAGATCATCTGGGGGTCCGAGGGGAGTCCAACGCAGAAGGTTTGGTTGAAATCGGGCCGGTGGTTTTGGAGAAAATGACCAAAAACCAAACAGGCCATTTTAAAAAGACGACAGGGGGGGGTGTTACGTTTTTTTTTTTTGACCAAAAATTAAAATTTCTTCAAATTTCTCCAAACTCGGATATATCATCTGGGGGTCCGAGGGGAGTCCAACGCAGAAGGTTTGGTTGAAATCGCGCCGGTGGTTTTGGAGAAAATGACCAAAAACCAAACAGGCCATTTTAAAAAGACGACAGGGGGGGTGTTACGTTTTTTTTTTTTTGACCAGAAGTTAAAATTTCTCCAAACTCGGATAGATCATCTGGGGGTCCGAGGGGAGTCCAACGCAGAAGGTTTGGTTGAAATCGGGCCGGTGGTTTTGGAGAAAATGACCAAAAACCAAACAGGCCATTTTAAAAAGACGACAGGGGGGGGTGTTACGTTTTTTTTTTTGACCAAAAATTAAAATTTCTTCAAATTTCTCCAAACTCGGATATATCATCTGGGGGTCCGAGGGGAGTCCAACGCAGAAGGTTTGGTTGAAATCGCGCCGGTGGTTTTGGAGAAAATGACCAAAAACCAAACAGGCCATTTTAAAAAGACGACAGGGGGGGGTGTTACGTTTTTTTTTTTTTTGACCAGAAGTTAAAATTTCTCCAAACTCGGATAGATCATCTGGGGGTCCGAGCGGAGTCCAACGCAGAAGGTTTGGTTGAAATCGGGCCGGTGGTTTTGGAGAAAATGACCAAAAACCAAACAGGCCATTTTAAAAAGCCGACAGGAGGGGGTGTTACGTTTTTGTTTTTTTGACCAAAAATTAAAATTTCTCCAAACTCGGATAGATCATCTGGGGGTCCGAGCGGAGTCCAACGCAGAAGGTTTGGTTGAAATCGGGCCGGTGGTTTTGGGGAAAATGACCAAAAACCAAACAGGCCATTTTAAAAAGACGACAGGGGGGGGTGTTACGTTTTTTTTTTTTGACCAAAAATTAAAATTTCTTCAAATTTCTCCAAACTCGGATATATCATCTGGGGGTCCGAGGGGAGTCCAACGCAGAAGATTTGGTTGAAATCGGGCCGGTGGTTTTGGAGAAAATGACCAAAAACCAAACAGGCCATTTTAAAAAGACGACAGGGGGGGGTGTTACGTTTTTTTTTTTTGACCAAAAATTAAAATTTCTTCAAATTTCTCCAAACTCGGATATATCATCTGGGGGTCCGAGGGGAGTCCAACGCAGAAGGTTTGGTTGAAATCGCGCCG
>NC_140930.1:30710227-30752254 GCF_045865225.1 Trachurus japonicus | reverse complement strand
TTTCTTCAAATTTCTCCAAACTCGGATATATCATCTGGGGGTCCGAGGGGAGTCCAACGCAGAAGGTTTGGTTGAAATCGGGCCGGTGGTTTTGGAGAAAATGACCAAAAACCAAACAGGCCATTTTAAAAAGACGACAGGGGGGGGTGTTACATTTTTTTTTTTGGACCAAAAATTAAAATTTCTTCAAATTTCTCCAAACTCGGATATATCATCTGGGGGTCCGAGGGGAGTCCAACGCAGAAGGTTTGGTTGAAATCGGGCCGGTGGTTTTGGAGAAAATGACCAAAAACCAAACAGGCCATTTTAAAAAGACGACAGGGGGGGGTGTTACGTTTTTTTTTTTTTGACCAAAAATTAAAATTTCTTCAAATTTCTCCAAACTCGGATATATCATCTGGGGGTCCGAGGGGAGTCCAACGCAGAAGGTTTGGTTGAAATCGGGCCGGTGGTTTTGGGGAAAATGACCAAAAACCAAACAGGCCATTTTAAAAAGACGACAGGGGGGGGTGTTACGTTTTTGTTTTTTTGACCAAAAATTAAAATTTCTCCAAACTCGGATATATCTGAAGGTTTGGTTGAAATCGGGCCGGTGGTTTTGGAGAAAATGACCAAAAACCAAACAGGCCATTTTAAAAAGCCGACAGGAGGGGGTGTTACGTTTTTGTTTTTTTGACCAAAAATTAAAATTTCTCCAAACTCGGATAGATCATCTGGGGGTCCGAGCGGAGTCCAACGCAGAAGGTTTGGTTGAAATCGGGCCGGTGGTGTTGGAGAAAATGACCAAAAACCAAACAGGCCATTTTAAAAAGCCGACAGGAGGGGGTGTTACGTTTTTGTTTTTTTGACCAAAAATTAAAATTTCTCCAAACTCGGATAGATCATCTGGGGGTCCGAGCGGAGTCCAACGCAGAAGGTTTGGTTGAAATCGGGCCGGTGGTTTTGGAGAAAATGACCAAAAACCAAACAGGCCATTTTAAAAAGACGACGGGGGGCGTGTTACGGTTTTTTTTTTTTGACCAAAAATTAAAATTTCTTCAAATTTCTCCAAACTCGGATATATCATCTGGGGGTCCGAGGGGAGTCCAACGCAGAAGGTTTGGTTGAAATCGGGCCGGTGGTTTTGGGGAAAATGACCAAAAACCAAACAGGCCATTTTAAAAAGACGACAGGGGGGGGTGTTACGTTTTTGTTTTTTTGACCAAAAATTAAAATTTCTCCAAACTCGGATATATCCGAAGGTTTGGTTGAAATCGGGCCGGTGGTTTTGGAGAAAATGACCAAAAACCAAACAGGCCATTTTAAAAAGCCGACAGGAGGGGGTGTTACGTTTTTGTTTTTTTGACCAAAAATTAAAATTTCTTCAAATTTCTCCAAACTCGGATATATCATCTGGGGGTCCGAGGGGAGTCCAACGCAGAAGGTTTGGTTGAAATCGGGCCGGTGGTTTTGGAGAAAATGACCAAAAACCAAACAGGCCATTTTAAAAAGACGACAGGGGGGGGTGTTACGTTTTTTTTTTTTGACCAAAAATTAAAATTTCTTCAAATTTCTCCAAACTCGGATATATCATCTGGGGGTCCGAGGGGAGTCCAACGCAGAAGGTTTGGTTGAAATCGGGCCGGTGGTTTTGGAGAAAATGACCAAAAACCAAACAGGCCATTTTAAAAAGACGACAGGGGGGGGTGTTACGTTTTTTTTTTTGACCAAAAATTAAAATTTCTTCAAATTTCTCCAAACTCGGATATATCATCTGGGGGTCCGAGGGGAGTCCAACGCAGAAGGTTTGGTTGAAATCGGGCCGGTGGTTTTGGAGAAAATGACCAAAAACCAAACAGGCCATTTTAAAAAGACGACAGGGGGGGGTGTTACGTTTTTTTTTTTTGACCAAAAATTAAAATTTCTTCAAATTTCTCCAAACTCGGATATATCATCTGGGGGTCCGAGGGGAGTCCAACGCAGAAGGTTTGGTTGAAATCGCGCCGGTGGTTTTGGAGAAAATGACCAAAAACCAAACAGGCCATTTTAAAAAGACGACAGGGGGGGGTGTTACGTTTTTTTTTTTTTGACCAGAAGTTAAAATTTCTCCAAACTCGGATAGATCATCTGGGGGTCCGAGCGGAGTCCAACGCAGAAGGTTTGGTTGAAATCGGGCCGGTGGTTTTGGAGAAAATGACCAAAAACCAAACAGGCCATTTTAAAAAGACGACAGGGGGGGGTGTTACGTTTTTTTTTTTTTGGACCAAAAATTAAAATTTCTCCAAACTCGGATATATCATCTGGGGGTCCGAGGGGAGTCCAACGCAGAAGGTTTGGTTGAAATCGGGCCGGTGGTTTTGGAGAAAATGACCAAAAACCAAACAGGCCATTTTAAAAAGACGACAGGGGGGGGTGTTACGTTTTTTTTTTTTGACCAAAAATTAAAATTTCTTCAAATTTCTCCAAACTCGGCTATATCATCTGGGGGTCCGAGGGGAGTCCAACGCAGAAGGTTTGGTTGAAATCGGGCCGGTGGTTTTGGAGAAAATGACCAAAAACCAAACAGGCCATTTTAAAAAGACGACAGGGGGGGTGTTACGTTTTTGTTTTTTTGACCAAAAATTAAAATTTCTCCAAACTCGGATATATCATCTGGGGGTCCGAGGGGAGTCCAACGCAGAAGGTTTGGTTGAAATCGGGCCGGTGGTTTTGGAGAAAATGACCAAAAACCAAACAGGCCATTTTAAAAAGACGACAGGGGGGGGTGTTACTTTTTTTTTTTTTTGACCAAAAATTAAAATTTCTCCAAACTCGGATATATCATCTGGGGGTCCGAGGGGAGTCCAACGCAGAAGGTTTGGTTGAAATCGGGCCGGTGGTTTTGGGGCAGGGGGGGGTGTTACGTTTTGTTTTTTTGACCAAAAATTAAAATTTCTTCAAATTTCTCCAAACTCGGATATATCATCTGGGGGTCCGAGGGGAGTCCAACGCAGAAGGTTTGGTTGAAATCGGGCCGGTGGTTTTGGAGAAAATGACCAAAAACCAAACAGGCCATTTTAAAAAGACGACAGGGGGGGTGTTACGTTTTTTTTTTTGACCAAAAATTAAAATTTCTTCAAATTTCTCCAAACTCTCCAAAAATTAAAATTTCTCCAAACTCGGATATATCATCTGGGGGTCCGAGGGGAGTCCAACTCAGAAGGTTTGGTTGAAATCGGGCCGGTGGTTTTGGAGAAAATGACCAAAAACCAAACAGGCCATTTTAAAAAAACGTAACACCCCCCCCTGTCGTCTTTTTAAAATGGCCTGTTTGGTTTTTGGTCATTTTCTCCAAAACCACCGGCCCGATTTCAACCAAACCTTCTGCGTTGGACTCCCCTCGGACCCCCAGATGATATATCCGAGTTTGGAGAAATTTTAATTTTTGGTCAAAAATGGCCTGTTTGGTTTTTGGTCATTTTCTCCAAAACCACCGGCCCGATTTCAACCAAACCTTCTGCGTTGGACTCCCCTCGGACCCCCAGATGATATATCCGAGTTTGGAGAAATTTGAAGAAATTTTAATTTTTGGTCAATGGTCATTTTCTCCAAAACCACCGGCCCGATTTCAACCAAACCTTCTGCGTTGGACTCCGCTCGGACCCCCAGATGATCTATCCAAGTTTGGAGAAATTTTAACTTCTGGTCAAAAAAAAAAAAACGTAACACCCCCCCTGTCGTCTTTTTAAAATGGCCTGTTTGGTTTTTGGTCATTTTCTCCAAAACCACCGGCCCGATTTCAACCAAACCTTCTGCGTTGGACTCCCCTCGGACCCCCAGATGATATATCCGAGTTTGGAGAAATTTTAATTTTTGGTCCAAAAAAAAAAAACGTAACACCCCCCCTGTCGTCTTTTTAAAATGGCCTGTTTGGTTTTTGGTCATTTTCTCCAAAACCACCGGCCCGATTTCAACCAAACCTTCTGCGTTGGACTCCCCTCGGACCCCCAGATGATATATCCGAGCTTGGAGAAATTTTAATTTTTGGTCCAAAAAAAAAAAACGTAACACCCCCCCCTGTCGTCTTTTTAAAATGGCCTGTTTGGTTTTTGGTCATTTTCTCCAAAACCACCGGCCCGATTTCAACCAAACCTTCTGCGTTGGACTCCCCTCGGACCCCCAGATGATATATCCGAGTTTGGAGAAATTTGAAGAAATTTTAATTTTTGGTCCAAAAAAAAAAAATGTAACACCCCCCCCTGTCGTCTTTTTAAAATGGCCTGTTTGGTTTTTGGTCATTTTCTCCAAAACCACCGGCGCGATTTCAACCAAACCTTCTGCGTTGGACTTCCCTCGGACCCCCAGATGATATATCCGAGTTTGGAGAAATTTGAAGAAATTTTAATTTTTGGTAAAAAAAAAAAAAACGTAACACCCCCCCCTGTCGTCTTTTTAAAATGGCCTGTTTGGTTTTTGGTCATTTTCTCCAAAACCACCGGCCCGATTTCAACCAAACCTTCTGCGTTGGACTCCCCTCGGACCCCAGATGATATATCCGAGTTTGGAGAAATTTGAAGAAATTTTAATTTTTGGTCAAAAAAAAAAAAACGTAACACCCCCCCCTGTCGTCTTTTTAAAATGGCCTGTTTGGTTTTTGGTCATTTTCTCCAAAACCACCGGCGCGATTTCAACCAAACCTTCTGCGTTGGACTCCCCTCGGACCCCCAGATGATATATCCGAGTTTGGAGAAATTTGAAGAAATTTTAATTTTTGGTCAAAAAAAAAAACGTAACACCCCCCCCTGTCGTCTTTTTAAAATGGCCTGTTTGGTTTTTGGTCATTTTCTCCAAAACCACCGGCGCGATTTCAACCAAACCTTCTGCGTTGGACTCCCCTCGGACCCCCAGATGATATATCCGAGTTTGGAGAAATTTTAATTTTTGGTCAAAAAAAAAAAAACGTAACACCCCCCCTGTCGTCTTTTTAAAATGGCCTGTTTGGTTTTTGGTCATTTTCTCCAAAACCACCGGCGCGATTTCAACCAAACCTTCTGCGTTGGACTCCCCTCGGACCCCCAGATGATATATCCGAGTTTGGAGAAATTTTTATTTTTGGTCCAAAAAAAAAAACCGTAACACCCCACCCTGTCGTCTTTTTAAAATGGCCTGTTTGGTTTTTGGTCATTTTCTCCAAAACCACCGGCGCGATTTCAACCAAACCTTCTGCGTTGGACTCCCCTCGGACCCCCAGATGATATATCCGAGGTTGGAGAAATTTTAATTTTTGGTCCAAAAAAAAAAAACGTAACACCCCCCCTGTCGTCTTTTTAAAATGGCCTGTTTGGTTTTTGGTCATTTTCTCCAAAACCACCGGCCCGATTTCAACCAAACCTTCTGCGTTGGACTCCCCTCGGACCCCCAGATGATATATCCGAGTTTGGAGAAATTTGAAGAAATTTTAATTTTTGGTCAAAAAAAAAAAAAACGTAACACCCCCCCTGTCGTCTTTTTAAAATGGCCTGTTTGGTTTTTGGTCATTTTCTCCAAAACCACCGGCCCGATTTCAACCAAACCTTCTGCGTTGGACTCCCCTCGGACCCCCAGATGATATATCCGAGTTTGGAGAAATTTTAATTTTTGGTCAAAAAAAAAAAAACGATGGGAAAAGTAATTAATTAGATTACTCGTTACTGAAAAATATAACGCCGTTAGTAACGCCGTTATACTCTAATGCCGTTATTACCAACACTGCACACATGCACACATACACAAACAAACAAACACACAAACACAACACTGTTCCACACAGTAAAATGTAAGCAGTTAGTTGAGTCGCCATGGTAACTTCTGAGGGCAGGCTGCCAATCAATCAGATCATTAGGGAGAGAGGAGTTCTGTGGCTTTCTGCACATGTACACGCAGACAGAGAGACCGTCAGACACACACACACACACACACACAGGTTTTCAGCTCACATTCATCAACCTCTCAATTATTTTATACTTCTGATGTAAACATCTCCAACAATTTATATTTTTCTCATGAATTTAAGTTCAGACGTTTAGTCTTTCCAACTCTATTAATAGTAGTACAATTACAGGTGGAGCCTGGGACATAGGACGCAGCTTTTAACATCTATCTATCTATCTATCTATCTATCTATCTATCTATCTATCTATCTATCTATCTATCTATCTATCTATCTATCTATCTATCTATCTATCTATCTATCTATCTATCTATCTACAGTATCTATCTATAAACCCTTTGTCTCTTTTTTTCTCTCTTTTTCTTTCTTTCTTTTAAAAATTCAAAATTCAAAAAAAACTTTATTCATCCCCAAGGGGCAATTAAAAAGCACGCTGAGCAGTTCAGGTAAGATCACAATAAACAGCAAACACTCACACACACACGCACACACACACACACACACACACAAGTATGAGATAAATAAATAAATAATAAGTAATGCAACTTTAAAGTGCAGTGCATTCATGTCCTTCAGGCCAATCAAGTCCAGTCCAACCCTCCACACAACTTAGGAGGTGAGTGGTGGGTGGAGGGTGATGGGTGGTTGGGTGGGGCTGGGTTGAAGTGACTGGATGGGGATGGGCTGGGGGCATTGGGTGGGGCTGGGATTGGGTGGGGCTCCACACAGTTCTTGGGCCAGCGATGGCTGCGAGTTGAGCAGGAGGACAGCTCTGGGCACAAAGGTCGCCCTCCTTCTCTGAGTCCCAAAGCCATCAATATACAGAGAACTGTCGCTGTCATTGCTACTGAGCCAGGTTTCCGTAAATGCCAAAATTGCGGCTGTCCTGTACTCGTACATGTATGTCGCATTAGCTTGTAGTTCGTCTGTCTTGTTCCGTATTGAGCGCACATTGGCTAAGATAACAGAGGGAAGCGGCTGGTGTTTACCTCTTTCCCGTTTGAGTCTGGCTCTCACTCCGCTCTTTTTCTTCCTTCCCCGCCGGGTTCTTTTCCCTTTGTTATCCGGGGCGTAGCTGGATCGAGGGACGTGGAGTATCTCCTCTGGAAGCGTCCCGTTCCAGGCGCTTGAGTGGCGTGGAGCCGAAGCTGCAGTAGGAAGTCTCTGGAGTACACAACTCGCTGGTTGAGCTCCGTGCCCGACGAGTAATCCGCAATGTGCATAAGTAACAGAAGCACCAGTATAAAAAACAGGCCCAGGTAATCCATTGCACTTAAAGTTGCAGTCCCAAGACAAAAGAAGCGTAGAAAGATTAAAAAGAAAGAAAGTTAAAAAGTTAAAAGAACTGCTCAGCACGCCAGCCGGTCAACCGCACGAGCAGCGACCCGGAAGTAATGTCACAGTCCCTCATTTGTATTTTACATAACTTCTTTCTATCTTTCCCTCCCTATCCATCCATCCATATACCTCTTTCTATCTATCATCCCCCTCTCTCTTTTTCTTCTTTCTTTCTTTCTTTCACCCCATTTCTTTTTACTCCTTTGTTTCTTTCTGTTTTTCTTTCTACTCCTTTTCTCTTTCTGTTTCTACCCCATTTCGTTCTTTCTTTCTACTGCTCTCTGTATATCTCTCTGTTTCATTTATCCACCCCAATATCTTTCCTTCTTTCTTACTACTCCTCTGTCTCTTTCATTCATTCTCTATTCTCTTTATGTTCTATTATTCTGTTTTTCTTACCTTTTTCTTTCTCTATCTACCCTTCTCTCTGTGTCTTCTTTCTTTCTGTCCTTTTGTTCTTTCTTTCTTTCTTTCTCCATCTACCCTTCCCATTTTCTTTCTTTCCTTCTGTCCTTTTCTTCTTTCTTTCTTTCTTCAGCTCATTCAGCATTGTTTCAACAATTTCTTCGGCTCATTCAGCATTGCTTTCAGCATTCACACCATTTCCATTCTTGGAAATGTTTTTTCTAGTTGTTCATTATTATTAGTGTGAATGCTGGAAGCATTCACACTATTGTTATTCGGTTCGGCCATTTTCTGCCTTTCTTTGTCATGTAACTAGTCCTTCATACTTTGTGCTATTTCAACAATTCAAATATCAAAATGTTCAGCCTTTTCGGGACAGGTGTGCTATGTCTTTTCTCTTTTCAACTATTCATACTTTTTGCAATATTCAACTATTTCTGATTTTTTTTTTCCCCATAGAGAATGCATTGGAACAGTCTTGAAACTCTTCAAATCTTCTTACTTCTTTCAGCCTTTAAAGCGTCCACATACTTTCAGCTAGAGACTTCATTCAAATTCTGAGCTGTAGACAAACTTCTAATGTATTCATCCTGTATTTACAACTTTTTCATAGCTTGCACCCTTTTTGAGATAAATCCTTTAAAAGCACATGAGGATTTCTGACAAATTTCACACTTTTCAATGAGTGTGTATGGGGTTGGATCAGAGTGAGTGACATCATCGTTAGAGTGAGAGGGATCGAAAAAACATTCAGGATTTTTTCTGGATAAATTGCCAGCACGGCCACAAATTAAACTCTAGACACATGATTTCCTCACCGGTTTGTAGCCACACTTGTCGTGTCTCATTTAATGTGCTCAAAACAGCAGACAGACTTACAGAATTGTCTCAGTGAGCCTAATTGTCCAGCTAGACCCGCTCCAGTGGCTCATCCACTTCAATATAAAAGTAGGAGCTGATTTTTTTAGAAAAGCAGAAATGCCCCCCTTTTCTACCTTGCGACGGCAAGAAAAGTTTTTGCCCTACAAACATTTAATGCACATGAATGTGCTCAGGAAGGTCTCCTTGCCCAGATGGTCAGGACCACATTCTGATAAGAGTTACGGTTCTCTTTTTTGGGAAGCTGCTCAGAGCTCAAATCTCTCTGCTCTGCTCTGCTCTGTGTGCAGTTGGTCCAGCTGTAGTGGCCAGCTCGTTATCAAAGTCTATAAATAGAACAGGTCAGGTGCAGCCTGGCTGCTCGTTAAGATGTTTTTAAACACAGCCCCACACACACATATGATAAACCAGACTGACAGAGGATGTCCACGCACAAACACAGGCATCACACTCACACACAGACACACACAGACACTCACACACAGTCACACATGCACACATACACAAACAGACAATTCCATTCCATTCTTCATTCTTCCCTTCTTAGATAATAATTTAAAATATTTTTTAAATGCAGCCAGGGAGCTCTCTGCTCTCATGGGCTGAATGAGAGCAGGAGAAGGAGCTCAACTTTGTAACTTGCTGTTAGAGGGATAGTTCACCCTAGAATGATATTTCGCTCATTACTGTATCTACTCACCCTCATGTGGACTAAGGGCTGGAAGAAGTTTCAGAGTCCTCCGTCCCTTCTCTGAGTTACAGGGGGTCTCAGCGTAGCAGTGCATGTCCATATAACGGTTGTAAAGGGACACCAGAGCTCTTCGTAAAAAAACACACACAAAAAAACATCCAAATACCTCCATGATGCTCGTATGTAATGTCCGTCTTGTGCTGAAGCCCCAAATTGCGTAATTGTCCCAAAAAAAATTAAATAAGTCTATATTTTAAGCTTGTTTGTAGCGGAAGCTTCTCAAAGCTCCTCTTCCTGGTCCGTCCAAATCTCGCGTGATTCGCAGTAACCGCACTGACGCCGGCGCAAATCACGCGAGATTTGGACGGACCAGGAAGAGGAGCTTTGAGAAGCTTCCGCTACAAACAAGCTGCTACACTAAGACCCCCTGTAACTCAGAGAAGGGACGGAGGACTCTGAAACTTCTTCCAGCCCTTAGTCCACATGATGGTGAGTAGATAATGAGCGAAATATCATTCTAGGGTGAACTATCCCTTTAAGTGCTTTTTAATTCATTTTAATTCACCAAAAAATAGTCACAGGTCACAAAAAAGTCCTCTTCTTGCTTGGTGTGGCTAATTTCTGCACTTTCCTTACTTTTTTTTTAAGCATCATTGAAAAATCTCACATTCATGAAAGTCTCAACCTCTTTTGCACAATTCCACGGTAGTGTAGGGGTTAGGGTAACTGCCTGCCAACCCTAAGGTCACTGGTTCGAATCCAAGGGAAGAACTCTTGTTATGTTATGTTGAATTCTGCTCTCCTCCACCGCCTTCAATTGGTTACAGGTGTTTGTTATCTCCTTGATTACTCATACCAGTTTGCAGCACATCATCACATTACAATGAATGACAACAGTCTTGAAAGCAGTGTGCTCTCTGTAACTGAGTGGCAGAGTGAAGGATTTATGATCATAAGGTCATAGGTTCGATTCCTGCCTCAGTCATTTCACATCATTGCTTGACTTTTGATTCCAATTATTCAGCTGTCATTGGACAGTCTTTGATTCCTCATAGTATAAAGCTCATTGTAACTCAGGTTCTCTGTGGCCGTATGGTTAGTGTGTTAGGTTACCACTCATGGAGTTGTGGGTTCAATTCCTTCCATGGACATGTTTCTTGTATGCCATTCCGCATGTCTTTGTCAATTTATTCTGCTAATTCAGCATGGTTCAGCATTGGGTTTCAGCATTCACACGCATGTTCCGTTAGGAAATGCTGTTTCTAGTTATTATTATTATTATTATTATTATTATTATTATTATTATTATTAGGGCCACGGGCAATCGCACCGGGCACTGGTCCCAACAGCTATGAAATAGCTGCAGGGACCAGTGCCCGGGCAAAGCCCGGCAAAGCCCGGGCACTACTGTTATTGTGTGAATTTTTTCTTCCTTATTATTAGTGTGAATGCTTCCAGCATTCACACTATTGTTCTTCTGTTCGGCCATTTTCTTTATACTTTTGACACTTAACTAGTCCTTCATACTTTGTGCTATTTCAACAATTCTCACATCAAAATGTTCAGCCTTTTCGGGACAGGTGTGCTATGTCTTTTCTCTTTTCAACTATTCATACTTTTTGCAATATTCAACTATTTCTGATTTTTTTTTCCCCATAGAGAATGCATTGGAACAGTCTTGAAACTCTTCAAATCTTCTTACTTCTTTCAGCCTTTAAAGCGTCCACATACTTTCAGCTAGAGACTTCATTCAAATTCTGAGCTGTAGACAAACTTCTAATGTATTCATCCTGTATGTACAACTTTTTCATAGCTTGTACCGTTTTTGAGATAAATCCTTTAAAAGCACATGAGGATTTCTGACAAATTTCACACTTTTCAATGAGTGTGTATGGGGTTGGGTCAGAGTGAGTGACATCATCGTTAGAGTGAGAGGGATTGAAAAAACATTCAGGATTTTTTCTGGATAAATTGCCAGCACGGCCACAAATTAATGATTTCCTCACCGGTTTGTAGCCACACTTGTCGTGTCTCATTTGATGTGCTCAAAACAGCAGACAGACTTACAGAATTGACCCTTTGTTGGCCTTCTGATTGGTCTGCTGTTCCACCAATCAGAGCGCTTCTCCCCATGTCACGTGTTGCGCAACATTCTAAGGTTGGACAACTCTGGCATGAAACCCTATGAAACGAGATAGGTAGACAGCAAGTTTTTCGGCAAAAACTACTTTATAATTTTTCAATATGGTTAAAATGTGTGCCTGGGGTTCCTGCAATAGCAACTCACGATATCTGGAACGTATTCCCAGAGTTATTTTTATCCCATTCCCAAAACACAAGACATCAATACTGTATATTATTTAACCTTCTGTTATGTATTTAGTTGAGCTTAATAATAGGGTTTGGGGGTGGTCCACTAGGGGGAGCTATAGGCATAGGTCAGGGGTTAATTGCATAGGTTTGTTTGTTGTTGTTGTGCAGTCCTCATGAGAAGTGAGCCTGTTTTTCTGTACTGAAGTGCTATTGAAGCTCATTCATTCTCCAGTCCACTCTCTGGTCGTGTTCATAGACAGAGAAGATCTAATACCTTCAAAATTATCTAGCAAACGTAACATTACCGCTGCTAATGTCTTTTGAACTTTGTGAAGTTTTACGAGGAAAAACGGGAGATCGGCGGAGATTAAGCGTTAGCTTGTAGCTAACGTTAGCTAGCGTCGTTAGCTACTAGCTAGTGAGTGACCAAAACAATAGTTTTTCCCCATTTTTCGGAAAAGTCAGGTAATGCCCGTTCAATCGCTATTGAGCCACGTCTGTCCTCTATCATGGACACTATTTTTCTGATGTATAAGTTAATTCAAATTTTCCTTACAAGCAATTTAAATCTGCCTAATTTTCAATGGTTTCCAATGGGAGTTAACCCTTCCGTGACCATTGTTTGTCCAACCTAGCAACAGTAACCGTGGGGGGCGGGGCCTTGACAAAGGGTCAATTGTCTCAGTGAGCCTAATTGTGCAGCTAGACCCGCTCCAGTGGCTCATCCACTTCAATATAAAAGTAGGAGCTGATTTTTTTAGAAAAGCAGAAATGCCCCCCTTTTCTACCTTGCAACCCTGAGAAAAGTTTTTGCCCTATAAACATTTAATGCACATCAATGTGCTCAGGAAGGTCTCCTTGCCCCAGTAGTCATGGCCACATTCTGATAAGAGGTACGGTTCTCTTTTTATGGGCTGTTTTCGGAAGCTGCACAGAGCTCAAATCTCTCTGCTCTGCTCTGCTCTGTGTGCAGTTGGTCCAGCTGTTGGGGCCAGCTCGTTATCAACGTCTACAAATAGAACTGCATTGGACTCCCCTCGGACCCCCAGATGATATATCCGAGTTTGGAGAAATTTAAACTTTTGGTCAAAAAAAAAAAAAAACGTAAGCCGCGCGCCTGTCGTCTTTTTAAAATCGCCTGTTTGGTTTTTGGTCATTTTCTCCAAAACCACCGGCCCGATTTCAACCAAACCTTCTGCGTTGGACTCCCCACGGACCCCCAGATGATATATCCGAGTTTGGAGAAATTTAAATTTTTGGTCAAAAAAAAAAAAACGTAAGCCGCGCGCCTGTCGTCTTTTTAAAATCGCCTGTTTGGTTTTTGGTCATTTTCTCCAAAACCACCGGCCCGATTTCAACCAAACCTTCTGCGTTGGACTCCCCTCGGACCCCCAGATGATATATCCGAGTTTGGAGAAATTTGAAGAAATTTTAATTTTTGGTCAAAAAAAAAAAAACGTAAGCCACGCGCCTGTCGTCTTTTTAAAATCGCCTGTTTGGTTTTTGGTCATTTTCTCCAAAACCACCGGCCCGATTTCAACCAAACCTTCTGCGTTGGACTCCCCTCGGACCCCCAGATGATATATCCGAGTTTGGAGAAATTTGAAGAAATTTTAATTTTTGGTCAAAAAAAAAAAAAACGCAAGCCGCGCGCCTGTCGTCTTTTTAAAATCGCCTGTTTGGTTTTTGGTCATTTTCTCCAAAACCACCGGCCCGATTTCAACCGAACCTTCTGCGTTGGACTCCCCTCGGACCCCAGATGATATATCCGAGTTTGGAGAAATTTGAAGAAATTTTAATTTTTGGTCAAAAAAAAAAAAACGTAAGCCGCGCGCCTGTCGTCTTTTTAAAATCGCCTGTTTGGTTTTTGGTCATTTTCTCCAAAACCACCGGCCCGATTTCAACCAAACCTTCTGCGTTGGACTCCCCTCGGACCCCCAGATGATATATCCGAGTTTGGAGAAATTTGAAGAAATTTTAATTTTTGGTCAAAAAAAAAAAAAAGACGTAAGCCGCGCGCCTGTCGTCTTTTTAAAATCGTCTGTTTGGTTTTTGGTCATTTTCTCCAAAACCACCGGCCCGATTTCAACGAAACCTTCTGCGTTGGACTCCCCTCGGACCCCCAGATGATATATCCGAGTTTGGAGAAATTTAAATTTTTGGTCAAAAAAAAAAAAAACGTAAGCCGCGCGCCTGTCGTCTTTTTAAAATCGCCTGTTTGGTTTTTGGTCATTTTCTCCAAAACCACCGGCCCGATTTCAACCAAACCTTCTGCGTTGGACTCCCCTCGGACCCCCAGATGATATATCCGAGTTTGGAGAAATTTGAAGAAATTTTAATTTTTGGTCAAAAAAAAAAAAACGTGAGCCACGCGCCTGTCGTCTTTTTAAAATCGCCTGTTTGGTTTTTGGTCATTTTCTCCAAAACCACCGGCCCGATTTCAACCAAACCTTCTGCGTTGGACTCCCCTCGGACCCCCAGATGATATATCCGAGTTTGGAGAAATTTAAATTTTTGGTCAAAAAAAAAAAAAGTAAGCCGCGCGCCTGTCGTCTTTTTAAAATCGCCTGTTTGGTTTTTGGTCATTTTCTCCAAAACCACCGGCCCGATTTCAACCAAACCTTCTGCGTTGGACTCCCCTCGGACCCCCAGTTGATATATCCGAGTTTGGAGAAATTTGAAGAAATTTTAATTTTTGGTCAAAAAAAAAAAAAAAGACGTAAGCCGCGCGCCTGTCGTCTTTTTAAAATCGTCTGTTTGGTTTTTGGTCATTTTCTCCAAAACCACCGGCCCGATTTCAACCAAACCTTCTGCGTTGGACTCCCCTCGGACCCCCAGATGATATATCCGAGTTTGGAGAAATTTGAAGAAATTTTAATTTTTGGTCAAAAAAAAAAAAAAAACGTAAGCCGCGCGCCTGTCGTCTTTTTAAAATCGTCTGTTTGGTTTTTGGTCATTTTCTCCAAAACCACCGACCCGATTTCAACCAAACCTTCTGCGTTGGACTCCCCTCGGACCCCCAGATGATATATCCGAGTTTTGAGAAATTTGAAGAAATTTTAATTTTTGGTCAAAAAAAAAAAAAAAAACGTAAGCCGCGCGCCTGTAGTCTTTTTAAAATCGCCTGTTTGGTTTTTGGTCATTTTCTCCAAAACCACCGGCCCGATTTCAACCAAACCTTCTGCGTTGGACTCCCTCGGACCCCCAGATGATATATCCGAGTTTGGAGAAATTTGAAGAAATTTTAATTTTTGGTCAAAAAAAAAAAAAAAGACGTAAGCCGCGCGCCTGTCGTCTTTTTAAAATCGCCTGTTTGGTTTTTGGTCATTTTCTCCAAAACCACCGGCCCGATTTCAACCAAACCTTCTGCGTTGGACTCCCCTCGGACCCCCAGATGATATATCCGAGTTTGGAGAAATTTGAAGAAATTTTAATTTTTGGTCAAAAAAAAAAAACGTAAGCCACGCGCCTGTCGTCTTTTTAAAATCGCCTGTTTGGTTTTTGGTCATTTTCTCCAAAACCACCGGCCCGATTTCAACCAAACCTTCTGCGTTGGACTCCCCTCGGACCCCCAGATGATATATCCGAGTTTGGAGAAATTTTAATTTTTGTTCAAAAAAAAAAAACGTAAGCCGCGCGCCTGTCGTCTTTTTAAAATCGCCTGTTTGGTTTTTGGTCATTTTCTCCAAAACCACCGACCCGATTTCAACCAAACCTTCTGCGTTGGACTCCCCTCGGACCCCCAGATGATATATCCGAGTTTGGAGAAATTTAAATTTTTGGTCAAAAAAAAAAAAAGTAAGCCGCGCGCCTGTCGTCTTTTTAAAATCGTCTGTTTGGTTTTTGGTCATTTTCTCCAAAACCACCGACCCGATTTCAACCAAACCTTCTGCGTTGGACTCCCCTCGGACCCCCAGATGATATATCCGAGTTTGGAGAAATTTGAAGAAATTTAAATTTTTGGTCAAAAAAAAAAAAACGTAAGCCGCGCGCCTGTCGTCTTTTTAAAATCGCCTGTTTGGTTTTTGGTCATTTTCTCCAAAACCACCGGCCCGATTTCAACCAAACCTTCTGCGTTGGACTCCCCTCGGACCCCCAGATGATATATCCGAGTTTGGAGAAATTTGAAGAAATTTTAATTTTTGGTCAAAAAAAAAAAAAAACGTAAGCCGCGCGCCTGTAGTCTTTTTAAAATCGCCTGTTTGGTTTTTGGTCATTTTCTCCAAAACCACCGGCCCGATTTCAACCAAACCTTCTGCGTTGGACTCCCCTCGGACCCCCAGATGATATATCCGAGTTTGGAGAAATTTTAATTTTTGGTCAAAAAAAAACAACGTAAGCCGCGCGCCTGTCGTCTTTTTAAAATCGCCTGTTTGGTTTTTGGTCATTTTCTCCAAAACCACCGACCCGATTTCAACCAAACCTTCTGCGTTGGACTCCCCTCGGACCCCCAGATGATATATCCGAGTTTGGAGAAATTTTAATTTTTGGTAAAAAAAAAACAACGTAAGCCGCGCGCCTGTCGTCTTTTTAAAATCGCCTGTTTGGTTTTTGGTCATTTTCTCCAAAACCACCGGCCCGATTTCAACCAAACCTTCTGCGTTGGACTCCCCTTGGACCCCCAGATGATATATCCGAGTTTGGAGAAATTTAAATTTTTGGTCAAAAAAAAGAAAAAGTAAGCCGCGCGCCTGTCGTCTTTTTAAAATCGTCTGTTTGGTTTTTGGTCATTTTCTCCAAAACCACCGGCCCGATTTCAACCGAACCTTCTGCGTTGGACTCCCTCGGACCCCCAGATGATATATCCGAGTTTGGAGAAATTTGAAGAAATTTAAATTTTTGGTCAAAAAAAAGAAAAAGTAAGCCGCGCGCCTGTCGTCTTTTTAAAATCGTCTGTTTGGTTTTTGGTCATTTTCTCCAAAACCACCGGCCCGATTTCAACCAAACCTTCTGCGTTGGACTCCCCTCGGACCCCCAGATGATATATCCGAGTTTGGAGAAATTTTAATTTTTGTTCAAAAAAAAAAAACGTAAGCCGCGCGCCTGTCGTCTTTTTAAAATCGCCTGTTTGGTTTTTGGCCATTTTCTCCAAAACCACCGACCCGATTTCAACCAAACCTTCTGCGTTGGACTCCCCTCGGACCCCAGATGATATATCCGAGTTTGGAGAAATTTAAATTTTTGGTCAAAAAAAAAAAAAGTAAGCCGCGCGCCTGTCGTCTTTTTAAAATCGTCTGTTTGGTTTTTGGTCATTTTCTCCAAAACCACCGACCCGATTTCAACCAAACCTTCTGCGTTGGACTCCCCTCGGACCCCCAGATGATATATCCGAGTTTGGAGAAATTTGAAGAAATTTAAATTTTTGGTCAAAAAAAAAAAAACGTAAGCCGCGCGCCTGTCGTCTTTTTAAAATCGCCTGTTTGGTTTTTGGTCATTTTCTCCAAAACCACCGGCCCGATTTCAACCAAACCTTCTGCGTTGGACTCCCCTCGGACCCCCAGATGATATATCCGAGTTTGGAGAAATTTGAAGAAATTTTAATTTTTGGTCAAAAAAAAAAAAAAAACGTAAGCCGCGCGCCTGTAGTCTTTTTAAAATCGCCTGTTTGGTTTTTGGTCATTTTCTCCAAAACCACCGGCCCGATTTCAACCAAACCTTCTGCGTTGGACTCCCCTCGGACCCCCAGATGATATATCCGAGTTTGGAGAAATTTTAATTTTTGGTCAAAAAAAAACAACGTAAGCCGCGCGCCTGTCGTCTTTTTAAAATCGCCTGTTTGGTTTTTGGTCATTTTCTCCAAAACCACCGACCCGATTTCAACCAAACCTTCTGCGTTGGACTCCCCTCGGACCCCCAGATGATATATCCGAGTTTGGAGAAATTTTAATTTTTGGTAAAAAAAAAACAACGTAAGCCGCGCGCCTGTCGTCTTTTTAAAATCGCCTGTTTGGTTTTTGGTCATTTTCTCCAAAACCACCGGCCCGATTTCAACCAAACCTTCTGCGTTGGACTCCCCTTGGACCCCCAGATGATATATCCGAGTTTGGAGAAATTTAAATTTTTGGTCAAAAAAAAGAAAAAGTAAGCCGCGCGCCTGTCGTCTTTTTAAAATCGTCTGTTTGGTTTTTGGTCATTTTCTCCAAAACCACCGGCCCGATTTCAACCGAACCTTCTGCGTTGGACTCCCCTCGGACCCCCAGATGATATATCCGAGTTTGGAGAAATTTGAAGAAATTTAAATTTTTGGTCAAAAAAAAGAAAAAGTAAGCCGCGCGCCTGTCGTCTTTTTAAAATCGTCTGTTTGGTTTTTGGTCATTTTCTCCAAAACCACCGGCCCGATTTCAACCAAACCTTCTGCGTTGGACTCCCCTCGGACCCCCAGATGATATATCCGAGTTTGGAGAAATTTTAATTTTTGTTCAAAAAAAAAAAACGTAAGCCGCGCGCCTGTCGTCTTTTTAAAATCGCCTGTTTGGTTTTTGGTCATTTTCTCCAAAACCACCGACCCGATTTCAACCAAACCTTCTGCGTTGGACTCCCCTCGGACCCCCAGATGATATATCCGAGTTTGGAGAAATTTGAAGAAATTTAAATTTTTGGTCAAAAAAAAAAAAACGTAAGCCGCGCGCCTGTCGTCTTTTTAAAATCGCCTGTTTGGTTTTTGGTCATTTTCTCCAAAACCACCGGCCCGATTTCAACCAAACCTTCTGCGTTGGACTCCCCTCGGACCCCCAGATGATATATCCGAGTTTGGAGAAATTTGAAGAAATTTTAATTTTTGGTCAAAAAAAAAAAAAAAACGTAAGCCGCGCGCCTGTAGTCTTTTTAAAATCGCCTGTTTGGTTTTTGGTCATTTTCTCCAAAACCACCGGCCCGATTTCAACCAAACCTTCTGCGTTGGACTCCCCTCGGACCCCAGATGATATATCCGAGTTTGGAGAAATTTGAAGAAATTTAAATTTTTGGTCAAAAAAAAAAAAACGTAAGCCGCGCGCCTGTCGTCTTTTTAAAATCGCCTGTTTGGTTTTTGGTCATTTTCTCCAAAACCACCGGCCCGATTTCAACCAAACCTTCTGCGTTGGACTCCCCTCGGACCCCCAGATGATATATCCGAGTTTGGAGAAATTTGAAGAAATTAAAATTTTTGGTCAAAAAAAAAAAACGTAAGCCGCGCGCCTGTCGTCTTTTTAAAATCGCCTGTTTGGTTTTTGGTCATTTTCTCCAAAACCACCGGCCCGATTTCAACCAAACCTTCTGCGTTGGACTCCCCTTGGGCCCCCAGATGATATATCCGAGTTTGGAGAAATTTAAATTTTTGGTCAAAAAAAAAAAAAGTAAGCCGCGCGCCTGTCGTCTTTTTAAAATCGTCTGTTTGGTTTTTGGTCATTTTCTCCAAAACCACCGACCCGATTTCAACCAAACCTTCTGCGTTGGACTCCCCTCGGACCCCCAGATGATATATCCGAGTTTGGAGAAATTTGAAGAAATTTAAATTTTTGGTCAAAAAAAAAAAAAAGACGTAGGGGAGAGTGGGGTAATTTGTGCCATGGGGCAAGTAGTTCCACCCCTGTTATCTAGAAAACCATAGAAGAAGTTGGTCATGTGACCACATATTTTTGAAGGGGCATCCATTTCACTCATCCTATCAAGAAGGGAGACACATGGCTTCAGAGGAAAGCACATTTATGTTCAAAAAACAAGTTTTTGCCCTCCAAAGTAAAATTTCTATGATCAAGGTTTTTTGATTGCCGTGTTTGAACAATTATAGATAACTTTGAAAACAGTTCACACATGTTTTAGTGCTTTATTAAGCTACATCATGAGTCTATACAGTTAGCATGATGCCAGCTCAAAACAGCTGGGGAATCCTTTGTTCTCAAAATGCTGGGCTTGGGGTAATTTGTGCCAAAGGGCCTGGGTTAAGTTGTGCCAGTGGCAGTGCTGTCTGTGTATAGGAGAAACATGGCAGTGGGCACGGATTTGCTTGAAACTTAACATGTGTGATGAGGGACCGCCCCTGAACACACCTGCCCAGTCTGGTTGTGCTCGTAGCCTGGTGGATGAACAAAACATTGTGTTTCTTTGCGCCACAGCCCCCAGCGTGCCTCAGGCCTCTGCGACTGCATGGGGACAAGCGAGGGCCCGATCATCGCCGCTTCCAGCTTTAATTTTGTATTGAATGTCTTACTTTTATATAGCATTATCATTTGTGAGATTAAACTAATCTGTTTTACTTCAGTTATCAATGGCACAATTTACCCCAGTGTATTCTCTGTAATGGCACAACTTACCCCGCACCGGGGGCAAGTTGTGCCACAAAACCACTTTTTTTTCTAAAGCTATATTTCTGAAACAGTTTATTCAAGATTAAAAGTGATTGTTCCCAGGGATGCACAACAACCTAAACTATATGTACATATATTAGTTGGGGGCATTATTATATTCCCCTTGCTTTAAAGGCAATTTAAGTAAAAAGTGGCACTACTTACCCCGCTCTCCCCTAAGCCGCGCGCCTGTCGTCTTTTTAAAATCGTCTGTTTGGTTTTTGGTCATTTTCTCCAAAACCACCGGCCCGATTTCAACCAAACCTTCTGCGTTGGACTCCCCTCGGACCCCCAGATGATATATCCGAGTTTGGAGAAATTTTAATTTTTGGTCAAAAAAAAACAACGTAAGCCGCGCGCCTGTCGTCTTTTTAAAATCGCCTGTTTGGTTTTTGGTCATTTTCTCCAAAACCACCGGCCCGATTTCAACCAAACCTTCTGCGTTGGACTCCCCTTGGACCCCCAGATGATATATCCGAGTTTGGAGAAATTTAAATTTTTGGTCAAAAAAAAAAAAAGTAAGCCGCGCCTGTTGTCTTTTTAAAATCGTCTGTTTGGTTTTTGGTCATTTTCTCCAAAACCACCGACCCGATTTCAACCAAACCTTCTGCGTTGGACTCCCCTCGGACCCCCAGATGATATATCCGAGTTTGGAGAAATTTGAAGAAATTTTAATTTTTGGTCAAAAAAAAAAAAACGTAAGCCGCGCGCCTATCGTCTTTTTAAAATCGCCTGTTTGGTTTTTGGTCATTTTCTCCAAAACCACCGGCCCGATTTCAACCAAACCTTCTGCGTTGGACTCCCCTTGGACCCCCAGATGATATATCCGAGTTTGGAGAAATTTAAATTTTTGGTCAAAAAAAAAAAAGTAAGCCGCGCGCCTGTCGTCTTTTTAAAATCGTCTGTTTGGTTTTTGGTCATTTTCTCCAAAACCACCGGCCCGATTTCAACCAAACCTTCTGCGTTGGACTCCCCTCGGACCCCCAGATGATATATCAGAGTTTGGAGAAATTTAAATTTTTGGTCAAAAAAAAAAAAACGTAGGGGAGAGTGGGGTAATTTGTGCCATGGGGCAAGTAGTTCCACCCCTGTTATCTAGAAAACTATAGAAGAAGTTGGTCATGTGACCACATATTTTTGAAGGGGCATCCATTTCACTCATCCTATCAAGAAGGGAGACACATGGCTTGAGAGGAAAGCACATTTATGTTCAAAAAACAAGTTTTCGCCCTCCAAAGTAAAATTTCTATGATCAAGGTTTTTTGATTGCCATGTTTGAACAATTATAGACAACTTTGAAAACAGTTCACACATGTTTTAGTGCTTTATTAAGCTAATGGCACAACTTACCCCGCACCGGGGGCAAGTTGTGCCAGATTTTTTTTTTTTTTTCTAAAGCTATATTTCTGAAACGGTTGATTTCAGATTCAAAGTGATTGTTCCTAGGGATGCACAACATCCTAAACTATATGTACATATATTAGTTGGGGGCATTATTATAATCCCCTTGCTTTAAAGGCAGTTTAAGTAAAAATTGGCACTACTTACCCCGCTCTCCCCCAAGCCGCGCGCCTGTCGTCTTTTTAAAATCGCCTGTTTGATTTTTGGTCATTTTCTCCAAAACCACCGGCCCGATTTCAACCAAACCTTCTGCGTTGGACTCCCCTCGGACCCCCAGATGATATATCCGAGTTTGGAGAAATTTGAAGAAATTTTAATTTTTGGTCAAAAAAAAAAAAAAAGACGTAAGCCGCGCGCCTGTCGTCTTTTTAAAATCGCCTGTTTGGTTTTTGGTCATTTTCTCCAAAACCACCGGCCCGATTTCAACCAAACCTTCTGCGTTGGACTCCCCTCGGACCCCAGATGATATATCCGAGTTTGGAGAAATTTAAATTTTTGGTCAAAAAAAAAAAAGTAAGCCGCGCGCCTGTCGTCTTTTTAAAATCGTCTGTTTGGTTTTTGGTCATTTTCTCCAAAACCACCGGCCCGATTTCAACCAAACCTTCTGCGTTGGACTCCCCTCGGACCCCCAGATGATATATCCGAGTTTGGAGAAATTTAAATTTTTGGTCAAAAAAAAAAAAACGTAGGGGAGAGTGGGGTAATTTGTGCCATGGGGCAAGTAGTTCCACCCCTGTTATCTAGAAAACTATAGAAGAAGTTGGTCATGTGACCACATATTTTTGAAGGGGCATCCATTTCACTCATCCTATCAAGAAGGGAGACACATAGCTTGAGAGGAAAGCACATTTATGTTCAAAAAACAAGTTTTCGCCCTCCAAAGTAAAATTTCTATTTCTACCACCGGCCCGATTTCAACCAAACCTTCTGCGTTGGACTCCCCTCGGACCCCCAGATGATATATCCGAGTTTGGAGAAATTTGAAGAAATTTTAATTTTTGGTCAAAAAAAAAAAAAACGTAAGCCGCGCGCCTGTCGTCTTTTTAAAATCGTCTGTTTGGTTTTTGGTCATTTTCTCCAAAACCACCGGCCCGATTTCAACCAAACCTTCTGCGTTGGACTCCCCTCGGACCCCCAGATGATATATCCGAGTTTGGAGAAATTTGAAGAAATTTTAATTTTTGGTCAAAAAAAAAAAAAAAACGTAAGCCGCGCGCCTGTCGTCTTTTTAAAATCGCCTGTTTGGTTTTTGGTCATTTTCTCCAAAACCACCAGCCCGATTTCAACCAAACCTTGTGCGTTGGACTCCCCTCGGACCCCCAGATGATATATCCGAGTTTGGAGAAATTTAAATTTTTGGTCAAAAAAAAAAAACGTAAGCCGCGCGCCTGTCGTCTTTTTAAAATCGCCTGTTTGGTTTTTGGTAATTTTCTCCAAAACCACCGGCCCGATTTCAACCAAACCTTCTGCGTTGGACTCCCCTCGGACCCCCAGATGATATATCCGAGTTTGGAGAAATTTGAAGAAATTTAAATTTTTGGTCAAAAAAAAAAAAAACGTAAGCCGCGCGCCTGTCGTCTTTTTAAAATCGTCTGTTTGGTTTTTGGTCATTTTCTCCAAAACCACCGGCCCGATTTCAACCAAACCTTCTGCGTTGGACTCCCCTCGGACCCCAGATGATATATCCGAGTTTGGAGAAATTTGAAGAAATTTTAATTTTTGGTCAAAAAAAAAAAAAACGTAAGCCGCGCGCCTGTCGTCTTTTTAAAATCGCCTGTTTGGTTTTTGGTCATTTTCTCCAAAACCACCGGCCCGATTTCAACCAAACCTTCTGCGTTGGACTCCCCTCGGACCCCCAGATGATATATCCGAGTTTGGAGAAATTTAAATTTTTGGTCAAAAAAAAAAAAACGTGTCGTCTTTTTAAAATCGCCTGTTTGGTTTTTGGTCATTTTCTCCAAAACCACCGGCCCGATTTCAACCAAACCTTCTGCGTTGGACTCCCCTCGGACCCCCAGATGATATATCCGAGTTTGGAGAAATTTAAATTTTTGGTCAAAAAAAAAAAAACGTAAGCCGCGCGCCTGTCGTCTTTTTAAAATCGTCTGTTTGGTTTTTGGTCATTTTCTCCAAAACCACCGACCCGATTTCAACCAAACCTTCTGCGTTGGACTCCCCTCGGACCCCCAGATGATATATCCGAGTTTGGAGAAATTTGAAGAAATTTAAATTTTTGGTCAAAAAAAAAAAAAGTAAGCCGCGCGCCTGTCGTCTTTTTAAAATCGTCTGTTTGGTTTTTGGTCATTTTCTCCAAAACCACCGGCCCGATTTCAACCAAACCTTCTGCGTTGGACTCCCCTCGGACCCCCAGATGATATATCCGAGTTTGGAGAAATTTAAATTTTTGGTCAAAAAAAAAAAAACGTAGGGGAGAGTGGGGTAATTTGTGCCATGGGGCAAGTAGTTCCACCCCTGTTATCTAGAAAACTATAGAAGAAGTTGGTCATGTGACCACATATTTTTGAAGGGGCATCCATTTCACTCATCCTATCAAGAAGGGAGACACATAGCTTGAGAGGAAAGCACATTTATGTTCAAAAAACAAGTTTTCGCCCTCCAAAGTAAAATTTCTATTTCTACCACCGGCCCGATTTCAACCAAACCTTCTGCGTTGGATTCCCCTCGGACCCCAGATGATATATCCGAGTTTGGAGAAATTTGAAGAAATTTTAATTTTTGGTCAAAAAAAAAAAAAACGTAAGCCGCGCGCCTGTCGTCTTTTTAAAATCGTCTGTTTGGTTTTTGGTCATTTTCTCCAAAACCACCGGCCCGATTTCAACCAAACCTTCTGCGTTGGACTCCCCTCGGACCCAGATGATATATCCGAGTTTGGAGAAATTTGAAGAAATTTTAATTTTTGGTCAAAAAAAAAAAAAACGTAAGCCGCGCGCCTGTCGTCTTTTTAAAATCGCCTGTTTGGTTTTTGGTCATTTTCTCCAAAACCACCGGCCCGATTTCAACCAAACCTTCTGCGTTGGACTCCCCTCGGACCCCCAGATGATATATCCGAGTTTGGAGAAATTTAAATTTTTGGTCAAAAAAAAAAAAACGTGTCGTCTTTTTAAAATCGCCTGTTTGGTTTTTGGTCATTTTCTCCAAAACCACCGGCCCGATTTCAACCAAACCTTCTGCGTTGGACTCCCCTCGGACCCCCAGATGATATATCCGAGTTTGGAGAAATTTAAATTTTTGGTCAAAAAAAAAAAAACGTAAGCCGCGCGCCTGTCGTCTTTTTAAAATCGTCTGTTTGGTTTTTGGTCATTTTCTCCAAAACCACCGACCCGATTTCAACCAAACCTTCTGCGTTGGACTCCCCTCGGACCCCCAGATGATATATCCGAGTTTGGAGAAATTTGAAGAAATTTAAATTTTTGGTCAAAAAAAAAAAAAGTAAGCCGCGCGCCTGTCGTCTTTTTAAAATCGTCTGTTTGGTTTTTGGTCATTTTCTCCAAAACCACCGGCCCGATTTCAACCAAACCTTCTGCGTTGGACTCCCCTCGGACCCCCAGATGATATATCCGAGTTTGGAGAAATTTAAATTTTTGGTCAAAAAAAAAAAAACGTAGGGGAGAGTGGGGTAATTTGTGCCATGGGGCAAGTAGTTCCACCCCTGTTATCTAGAAAACTATAGAAGAAGTTGGTCATGTGACCACATATTTTTGAAGGGGCATCCATTTCACTCATCCTATCAAGAAGGGAGACACATAGCTTGAGAGGAAAGCACATTTATGTTCAAAAAACAAGTTTTCGCCCTCCAAAGTAAAATTTCTATTTCTACCACCGGCCCGATTTCAACCAAACCTTCTGCGTTGGACTCCCCTCGGACCCCCAGATGATATATCCGAGTTTGGAGAAATTTGAAGAAATTTTAATTTTTGGTCAAAAAAAAAAAAACGTAAGCCGCGCGCCTGTCGTCTTTTTAAAATCGTCTGTTTGGTTTTTGGTCATTTTCTCCAAAACCACCGGCCCGATTTCAACCAAACCTTCTGCGTTGGACTCCCCTCGGACCCCCAGATGATATATCCGAGTTTGGAGAAATTTAAATTTTTGGTCAAAAAAAAAAAAAGTAAGCCGCGCGCCTGTCGTCTTTTTAAAATCGTCTGTTTGGTTTTTGGTCATTTTCTCCAAAACCACCGGCCCGATTTCAACCAAACCTTCTGCGTTGGACTCCCCTCGGACCCCCAGATGATATATCCGAGTTTGGAGAAATTTAAATTTTTGGTCAAAAAAAAAAAAAGTAAGCCGCGCGCCTGTCGTCTTTTTAAAATCGCCTGTTTGGTTTTTGGTCATTTTCTCCAAAACCACCGGCCCGAATTCAACCAAACCTTCTGCGTTGGACTCCCCTCGGACCCCCAGATGATATATCCGAGTTTGGAGAAATTTGAAGAAATTTTAATTTTTGGTCAAAAAAAAAAAGACGTAAGCCGCGCGCCTGTCGTCTTTTTAAAATCGTCTGTTTGGTTTTTGGTCATTTTCTCCAAAACCACCGGCCCGATTTCAACCAAACCTTCTGCGTTGGACTCCCCTCGGACCCCCAGATGATATATCCGAGTTTGGAGAAGTTTGAAGAAATTTTAATTTTTGGTCAAAAAAAAAAAACGTAAGCCGCGCGCCTGTCGTCTTTTTAAAATCGTCTGTTTGGTTTTTGGTCATTTTCTCCAAAACCACCGGCCCGATTTCAACCAAACCTTCTGCGTTGGACTCCCCTCGGACCCCCAGATGATATATCCGAGTTTGGAGAAATTTGAAGAAATTTTAATTTTTGGTCAAAAAAAAAAAGACGTAAGCCGCGCGCCTGTCGTCTTTTTAAAATCGTCTGTTTGGTTTTTGGTCATTTTCTCCAAAACCACCGGCCCGATTTCAACCAAACCTTCTGCGTTGGACTCCCCTCGGACCCCCAGATGATATATCCGAGTTTGGAGAAATTTGAAGAAATTTTAATTTTTGGTCAAAAAAAAAAAAAAACGTAAGCCGCGCGCCTGTCGTCTTTTTAAAATCGTCTGTTTGGTTTTTGGTCATTTTCTCCAAAACCACCGACCCGATTTCAACCAAACCTTCTGCGTTGGACTCCCCTCGGACCCCCAGATGATATATCCGAGTTTGGAGAAATTTAAATTTTTGGTCAAAAAAAAAAAACGTAAGCCGCGCGCCTGTCGTCTTTTTAAAATCGCCTGTTTGGTTTTTGGTCATTTTCTCCAAAACCACCAGCCCGATTTCAACCAAACCTTCTGCGTTGGACTCCCCTCGGACCCCCAGATGATATATCCGAGTTTGGAGAAATTTAAATTTTTGGTCAAAAAAAAAAAAACGTAAGCCGCGCGCCTGTCGTCTTTTTGAAATCGCCTGTTTGGTTTTTGGTCATTTTCTCCAAAACCACCGGCCCGATTTCAACCAAACCTTGTGCGTTGGACTCCCCTCGGACCCCCAGATGATATATCCGAGTTTGGAGAAATTTAAATTTTTGGTCAAAAAAAAAAAACGTAAGCCGCGCGCCTGTCGTCTTTTTAAAATCGCCTGTTTGGTTTTTGGTCATTTTCTCCAAAACCACCGGCCCGATTTCAACCAAACCTTCTGCGTTGGACTCCCCTCGGACCCCCAGATGATATATCCGAGTTTGGAGAAATTTGAAGAAATTTTAATTTTTGGTCAAAAAAAAAAAAAACGTAAGCCGCGCGCCTGTCGTCTTTTTAAGATGTTTTTAAACACAGCCCCACACACACACACGATAAACCAGACTGACAGAGGATGTCCACGCACAAACACAGGCATCACACTCACACAGACAGACACACACAGACACTCACACACAGTCACATATGCACACATACACAAACAAACAAACACACAAACACAACACTGTTCCACACAGTAAAATGTAAGCAGTTAGTTGAGTCGCCATGGTAACTTCTGAGGGCAGGCTGCCAATCAATCAGATCATTAGGGAGAGAGGAGTTCTGTGCCTTTTGCACATGTACACGCAGACAGAGAGACCGTCAGACACACACACACACACACACACACAGGTTTTCAGCTCACATTTATCAACCTCTCAATTATTTTATACTTTTGATGTAAACATCTCCAACAATTTATATTTTTCTCATGAATTTAAGTTCAGACGTTTAGTCTTTCCAACTCTATTAATAGTAGTACAATTACAGGTGGAGCCTGGGACATAGGACGCAGCTTTTAACATCTATCTATCGTTCTATCTATCTATCGTTCTATCTATCTATCTATCTATCTATCTATCTATCTATCTATCTATCTATCTATCTATCTATCTATCTATCTATCTATCTATCTATCTATCTATCTATCTATCTATCTATCTATCTATCTATAAACCCTTTGTCTCTTTTTTTCTCTCTTTTTCTTTCTTTCTTTTACTCCTTCATTTGTATTTTACATAACTTCTTTCTATCTTTCCCTCCCTATCCATCCATCCATCTACCTCTTTCTATCTATCATCCCCCTCTCTCTTTTTCTTCTTTCTTTCTTTCTTTCACCCCATTTCTTTTTACTTCTTTGTTTCTTTCTGTTTTTCTTTCTACTCCTTTTCTCTTTCTATGTTTCTACCCCATTTCTTTCTTTCTTTCTTTCTTTCTTTCTACTGCTCTCTGTATATCTCTCTCTTTCATTTATCCACCCTTTATCTTTCCTTCTTTCTTACTACTCCTCTGTCTCTTTCATTCATTCTCTATTCTCTTTATGTTCTATTATTCTGTTTTTCTTACCTTTTTCTTTCTCTATCTACCCTTCTCTCTGTGTCTTCTTTCTTTCTGTCCTTTTGTTCTTTCTTTCTTTCTCCATCTACCCTTCCCATTTTCTTTCTTTCCTTCTGTCCTTTTCTTCTTTCTTTCTTTCTTTCTTCAGTTCATTCAGCATTGTTTCAACAATTTCTTCAGCTCATTCAGCATTGCTTTCAGCATTCACACCATTTCCATTCTTGGAAATGTTTTTTCTAGTTATTCTTCGTCCTTTTACGGACTATTTTCGATTCGCTACTAGTCCTGCAACTCGAAGAGTTGCAGGCCACATTATATATCAAAACGTGCGTCTTGATCGGGATCGGTGTGCTATTACTTTTCTCAACAGTTTACGAATTTTTCGCGACATAAGTCGCGAAAAACTGCGCAAAATTTTGCATTGAAGTTAATGGGACGGGCGAGAAAAAAAGAGCAAAAACAACCAATCATTGGAGTTTAACAAACGTCTACTGCTCAAGCATACTTTCACCTAGAGACTCCATTTAAACTTTAAACAGTAGACACAAGTCTTGTGTATTGGTGTATTACTCCACGTTTTGATAGGTCATATAGTTTTTGATCAATCCCCGATCAATGACCATGATCATTTTTGGAGAAATTATGAGATTATAATGTGTGTGTATTGCACGGAATGTTCGTGTCAGAGTGCGTGACATCATCGGTTAGAGTGGGAGAGATGCCAGAAAAACTCCAGATTTTTTCTCTTTCCAAACTCCAAACGGCCACAATTTACACTCTACACACATAATTTCCGCCACGTTTGTAGATGAGCTCATCCTCGATCTCTTAATCTGCTCAAAATATCAGAGTGACTTAAATAATTTAAACTCTGAGCCTCTAAGTGCGGCCGGGTAGTTGACATGACGCATGATTTTTCTGTAATCAAGTAAAAATATCCATTAAAATGTATTCTTCCTCCACATAACTCATGTTAATAATGCAAAATAGGATGTTTAATGTAACTGTTTTCCTTTTTGATTAAGGATATGTTTTATTCTGTCTTTATTTTACGAAAACCATGGAAAAAGTCCTGCGGTGTGACCGTAATAAATTAGATATGAAAAATTAACATGTATAAAATAAATACAATCATCAAAATAATTGTTCATAAACACCTTTTGGCATTCATTTATACATATTTACTTGACTAATAGAAAGGTTTAAAATGCACAAGACTCCTATATTAAATATCACAGTAAGTTCATTTTTGTAATGAAAATGCTGTCCTGCGGTGTGACATGAAAGATCAGGGTTTTTAAACAGGCATTTTTTATAGACAACTATAGGTGTTCTTTTGTCAAGAGGAACCAGGAAGTGCCTCAGATATTGCACTGTCATTTGAGGATTAAAAGGTGAGTGTTAATCTCTCATTAATTTAACAAATTTCATACTTTGTGTCAAATGATCAACGTGTCCACTTTTGTTAGTCCTGCGGTGTGACAGCTCTACTTTGAGAAAATTAAGACATTTATTTTCAAAAATCACCTAATAAGGTTAGAAACACTATATTTATTCAGCTAGCAAGATGCTAACACTCAGCAATGTATAGTAACGATTCAAAATGGCCACAATTGTGTAAATGTCCTGTGGTGTGACAGTATTGTCCCACGGTGTGACACACCTTAGTCAACTGTGTTATGAGTTAAAAGCCTGTTGTTTTTAAAATGTAGGCTGTTTTGTAACATTTTATCATTATATTGTATTTTGTAAAGGTACCATGTACAATATTTAGCATAAATTTTGCCATTTAATGCATTGAATTAGCTTGGAGCTCATTTTTTATATATTAGGAATGAGCAGAGAAGGACAGGAGGTACTGTGAAAGGCTGAACCAGGATGAGGTCAGGCGTGTGGAGATACTTAGGGAAAGAAGGAGAAAGTAAATGTGTCCAAGCTGTTCAAATTATAAGTTGTTTTGAAAATGTGCTTAAAATGTTGTTAAAATTCTTAGTCTTGACTATCCTAGACTTTATGAGTTAAAATAATTGTCATTAATTACAGTGTGTCTTGTTTAGTTACAAATCTGATGTGATGTCTCCAAAATGTTAACATGTCTTGTTCACAAATATTAAGTTTTGTGTTAAAATTCATATAGTTAGAGCCAAGAGTGAAACTATATTTTTGTATTTTGTCAGATGATTTACATAAATGAATGTAATTGTTCTAGTAGCACCTAATACATTTCTACTAATAATCGTATAGTGTCTCATCTTGTCCTGTGGTGTGACATCATGTCATGCGGTGTGACACCACTTAAAATAAAATTAAAAGGCTTTTATGAAGATTTAGTTAATCCAATCCTCATGTGTTTGTTTTTAAACAATGCATAATTTAACTGTAAGAAAAAACAGCATTTTCATCATAATATTAACATTTTGTAAGAAAGTTTCACTAGTGTGAGCAATACAAGAGGCTACAATTAAAGAATGGAACTGAAAAATAGCTAGAATAAGTTACCTGTGTAGATTATCAATGATAGTTTGCAGAAAGGGATCCTTAAACTTTCAATTAAAGTAATCTATATTTGAAAATATTATTATTATTTTTGTAAATTTTACTGTAATGTGATGTCACACCGCAGGACAATTTATGTCCGGGCATGTGAAAAAAGCTTATGAAAAAGTGGAAAAAATAAAAAATATCTGCTGAACACTAACAGTTCAAGAAAATTCATACTTTGAACATTAGAATTTCATTTAATATCATTAATAATTTGTACTTTGTAAAAAAAATTACTGTTTCACCTTAGTTTGTCAACTACCCGGCCACGTCTGTCTCTGCTCCTCATTGACTCCAATACAAATATTTTCTGAGAGAAGCAGAACGGCCTGATGTTTTAAAACTGCCAGCGTCGCCAAAATATTTACTGTAGAAACACCAAATCGTACCAAAATTTTCAGTAAGTCCTTAGAGCAACGTTGATCTGTGTTTTGTTCTGATAGGAGTTACCGTTTTGTCATGCTAAGCCTAAATGTGAGACCGGTGCAGAGGCAGAAAATGGCTCTTTTTCTCCACGTTTCTGTCTGTCTCAGCCTGCGGGGGCCCCTATCACCGTGGTAACCTCAGGCCAGAGCTCGTTAACTTCATAAACAATCCACCTGGCGCTCGTTTAAATGTTTATAAACACAGACACAGCTAAATCAGACTGACACAGGATGCAGCTACTAACTAACTACCGTATTTCCTCTAATAGAGGCCGAGGCCTTTATTTACTTTAGCTGCCCAGGGGAACCGGCCTGTATTGGAGACCGGCTTATATTTGAGAGAGGCTATTATTTCTTCCTCTGTTTCATGCTGGTGCTCAAATTTGACAGTTACCGTGCTCAGTTTTCATTCTGCCTACAATTAATTATATTTTTTTACACATTACTGTAGCAGGTACCGCAACAGCAGCGATCAGCTGGACAGGATTAGGCTAATAAACGCTGGAGCACAAGTGGTCAGAATGAATGAATAAATAAATAAAAGTAACACCATGTCAGTTTGAACTGAAAATCCCAGTCCATTTATTTGGAAAATTCGGAAGGCACGTACAATTAACATAGAACTACTGTACAGTAGCCTACAGTATTACAGAAATTATTAAGCGGAGCTGGCTTGGTGTAGGCTTCACTGAATAGCCTAGTCAAAGGTAGCTACTGCCATCTGCTGGCACTTGTGGGTTACTGCATCCGTGTTTGGCCGCCTGAGACCAGTGCATCCACAGTGACTGAAATTCAGGTTTTTTCTGTTTGTTTGTTTTTTTCCCATTGACCCGGCCTGTATTTGGGGCCGGCCTTTATTTGTTCGTGTAAACCACGCCCCCGGCCATTATAACAGACCCGGCTATTAAATAGATACCGGCTACTATTAGAGGAAATACGGTATGTGTCAAGTCAGTCACACACACACACACAGACTCTAGAGCCAGCTTCATGTGATTACAGTCACACACACACACACACACACACACACACACACACACACACACACACACACACACACACACACACAGTTAACCTAATGTGGTTACAGCTCCTCCATATCAGTGCTTATAGAAAGATGATCATGTGTCTGTCTGATCAGCTCTGTCTTGACCTTAAGATCGTGGGTTTGATTCTCATGTTGACAGAGATGGCACAACCCGCAGTAGCTCCCGTGGCCCATTCAAAATTTCCCGAGAGGAAATTTTCTAGTTATTATTATTACTTCATGGGATCTCGCCGGATATCGCCTCCTATTATTATTAAAGCAGAAGTAAGTGATATATTTGTGTTAATATAAGTCTTAAATAGTTTTATCTTCCGACAGCAATCACTTACATAGAGTGTTTGGACCGAAACACGGGTCTGTCAGTCACTCTGCTCTGCTCTGAGCCGAGGAGAAAACTTTTCTCGTATCCTACAGTTTTTATCCAATGAGGAGAGAGAACGGCATGAAGGGCTGTGTGTGCAGCCAAGGGACGCCGTGAATGTGGTGACGTAGGGACGAGGACTGTTATGGTGCGTTCAAGGAAACTCGTAACTCGTGATTTTCCGACCTGTGAAGTCGTACCAGTTCGATCTGGTACGAGTTCACGGGTCGGAAGTTACGAGTGGCCGTTATAGTGACTTTCACAGGTAAAACAGGTCGGAAAAACACGAGTGGGTTGCCTGAAACGCTACAAAGTCGTAAGTTGTGACTTGAAGCTGTAATTTACGGTTTCAAAAGCCTGCCTGGAACGCAGCATTAGCCAAAACGACCAGATCGCTTACTTCTGCTTTAAGTAAAAGAATGTTATATCAAAATGTAAAAAAAAAAGCAAAAAGAAAAAGATTATGATAAAGATTTTTATTCTGTGGGTAATGGGGGCGGGACTAGATAAGCTTTTGCTTCTCCCGCTTTCCCTTTCGGCCATGTGTATTGTATTATTTGAACTAAGATGAAGTGTGATGATGATGATTTAAATTGATTGATTGATTGATTGATTGATTGATTGATTGATTGATTGATTGATTGATTGATTGATTGATTGATTGATTGATTGATTGATTGATTGATTGATTGATTGATTGATTCATTCATTCATTCATTCATTATTATTATTATTATTATTATTATTATTATTATTACTTCATCGGATCTCGCCTCCTATCCGTGAACATTGAACTCACCCTGCGCTCCTGCATGGCTTACTCTGGTTGACGGTCAGTAACTCCACACTGAAAATTACATATATCCCTGTTATCACAAACTTTAGGCCTAAGAAATGCACTTCTGATCCCACCAGTTCAGCTAACCTAGTAATCTTATCCATATCCCTCCAGTTATCAGCCCCTCACACAGCAATGCACCTCAAAAAATTAAAATGGCTCCATTAAATGTCAGGTCTCTTACAAATAAATCATTTTTGATAAATGAACTCATTAGCACCCACAGTCTAGATTTAACTTTACTAACCGAAACCTGGCTGGATAAAAACGGAGCCGCCACACTCATTGAGACTGCGCCTCCAAACTTCAATTTCTTCCATACCACTAGGACTGATAGGAGAGGTGGTGGAATTGCTGCTGTCTTCTCTGACACTTATAACTGTAAGGAAGTCCGTCTTGGTGAATTCATATAATTTGAATACCTTGCTCTGTCAGTACATTGTAAAACTACCGTCTTAATAATAACTGTTTACCGTCCACCAAAACCCAAAACTGGACTCCTGGAAGAATTTTCTCAGCTATTATCTCAGGTTTCCACTGATTATGACTGTCTTATTATATCTGGTGACTTTAATATTCACATTGACGTTAAAACTGATCCAGATGCCTTAAGCTTTATCAGTCTGCTGGAGGCATTTGACCTCTCTCAACATGTCCGTGGACCCACCGACAATAAAGGACATACTCTTGACCTTGTCAAGAGTCTTAACATGTCAAATGAACAACCAAATGAAGCACAATACATATTTTACTGTCGGGCCAGTGCCAAAGATCCTGTTTTGGCCCTGTTTTATTACATCGACAGGTTTGTTCAATCCTCTGTTTTCTGTTTTGTCTGTTTTGGTCAGTGTCGTGTCAGTTTATACATTGTGTAAGTATGCTATTGCCTGTTTCCATTAAAGAAAAAAAAAAGCCAAAGAAATCTGTAGTTTGATCACTATTATTATTAGGATATTATTGTTTTTACAAATAAAACCACCACATCAGGCACTAAGATGACTATTTCAATAGATATTTAGACAATCAGAGACATGTCAGTGTAAGCAGAAGTGGTGGATTTCTCTGACCCGTGGAAAAAAACACAGCTCCATCTTCTGGAAGCAGGAACTCGTGTCTGAATGATGGGATGGATCCAGTTCACGTTTCTCTTCACTTGGAGGGATCAGATGAGATGTTTTAAAAGCGATTCAGCCACAGCTGCTGATTCTGCGCTGTGGATTTGTGTGACAGCAGCTGGTTGTGGACTCAGGGACTAGAAGCCGAGACAGTCTGTCCTGGCTTTGTTGTCATGACGGTGACATTGTGTGATGGTGTTCTCATTTTACGTAACATCCTATCATGTCTTTGGTTACAGCATGGATACAACACACGTGTAGCTGGAATACCTTCTCCATCATGTTAGACAGTTGTCAGTACAGTCTCCTACATATAATTAATAATTTATAACTTACATAGTAAAATATTATTAGATTATTTAAAATATATACGCTAACTCGCATGACAAGCAACCTGTTAACTTTTTTAATTAAAAATAATTCTCAAGGGACGTTGAAGAAATTATCCTGCAAAGCTTTATTGGACATGAGGACTTGGACAAGTGTTTGGGGACCTAATGCAATAACACGATCAAATAACCAAGAGAATGAAAAAGGAGCAAGAGCTGAGCTGTAACGTTTGGACTGCAATGCTATTAATCAGAATAAATCAGAGACTCAGCTGAATCTATGTGGAAAGACAGCTCAGCAGCTGGAGTTGGGATCTCATTGCAGTTTTGCACAAAATTGAAACTAAATAGAAATGATTTTTTTTTTTTTAAAGAAAATTCAAGAATAAAACTAGTGGTCTGCATTAATGCTAACTGGAGTGTCATTCATTTGATCTCGGGTGAATTCCAATTGTATCCCTTTCCATTGCCACTAAAAACAGTCAGTAGCAGGGGTTAGTATGTATTTTTGTTAGGCTAAGTGTAAATTAGTTGTAGAAAACTGATCATTATTAAAATGTTGACTTGTGCAGCTTTAAAACACACAAAGACTGTGTGACAGGAGGAATTCAGAGGACAAACCCTGTCTTGATTTCTTTCTTTTTTTTTTTTTCATCCAGTACAGTATAAACTGACCTCTGTCACACGTCACACATTCACCAAGTGAATGGGACATTTTAAGGCGCCTATGCCAAAAGAATTTAATCATATCACATTACCCTCTGAAGACAGGGAGCTGCCCTTGGTGAACTGTCCATTTGTTCCCATGGCAATACACATCTATACACATCACATCAGATGGCAGACACACACAGAGAGAGAGAGAGAGAGAGAGAGGAAAAGACAGATGAACCAGTCTTTGCTGCACAAACTCTGAGATTACTTTGTTCTTGAATTAATAAAGCCAATTTATTCCACAAAGGTCAGCACAAGTCTCATTATGCAGCACAATAATCACTTCCATCAGACATCAAAGAGAAGCTACACTACCACTGCTACTGCTGCTACTGCTACTGCGTTTTCATTTGCCTGTGCTTATACGCCATCAAAAACAGTCAGGTTTAGGTATGTGAATACACACACACACACACACACACACACACTGGAAAGTTGTAATAAAATCATAAATAATACAACAATTGATGTGTATAGTGACTTGACTGACTTGACTACCCATCTCATGCACCTCTCTGTCTCTCAACTATACTTACTAAAAAAACATTTTAAGAAATAAAAAGAAATACACTGGCGGCAAAAGTATTAAGCAGTGTTGTTTTAATCGCTGATGTGAGCAATAATTGTGCAGTGTTTTATTGCACCTTCACCTAATTTTCTCTTCAGTTTGTCTCTTCACCTCTTTTCTCTTCAGCTTATTAAAAACACATCCAGGGAATGTCTCATCAGAATCTGTGCTTCAAATGAAAAAAACATGATCTCTTCCATTTGTTTGGCAGCCAGGTGAGTCAGGAGACAGACGGAGGCCAGCTCAGCGCTCATCCCCAGGATGTGTGTGTACTGCAACAGAGTGACAGGTGCTTCAGGTGCAGTGCGCTGTTGTGTACTCACCTCACTCGCACACACTTCCCCAAACAGCAGACTCAGCCTGGTACGATCAGCCTGCTCGTCACTTGTGCCTTTTGAAGGCCTGATATCCGAGGTGTCAGCGAGGCAGATTGCGCTGAATAATTTCACAGGAATGAGTCGTTATATAATGAGGTGTTTGACGGACACATTCTTTACATAAGACGCAGAAGCACCTTTGGTGTGACCTGATCTTCCTGTTTATGATGCAGGGAGCTGAGCAAACAGCTGAGCAAACTATGACAGAGATCAGGGAGTCGTATAGCCTAATACTGATATAATCTTAAATGTGCTCTGTCGGAAAACTTACAGTTTTCACAGAGAAAAACAAACAGTCATGGCTTACACATACGGGCTTATGATGCAACCTCTTTGAAAAGTTGTCTTGTGTTGTGAGGTTGCAAATGGGTGGAAATTCCTTCCTATGAGCTCAGAATACAGGATTAGCTCTTAGCGTCAAGTAATCTGCTCAGAGACATGGGTTTTAAAATGTGGAGGTGGAGAGTTTTGCACTCGTGTTAACAATCTTCAACAAATGTTCAGCATCTTCTTAGTCTCTAAATCAGTGAAACGGTCTGTTTGTGAAGTCCTAACAGCTGCATAACTTTTAAGGCTTGGTTAATAATGAGAAGTAACTAGACTGCAGCTGATGACAGCAGTCAGGATTTTTCTTTTTTTCCATTGCAAAGCCAAAAGAGGTCATTGAATTCCCTACAGCCGTATGTTGATTAAGAATAAACATGATGATATTTGTTGTATAGGCCTACATACGTTTTTCAGTTGCTACTAAGCCAACAGCTGTTTATTGCCAAGAGCCTCAGCCAGACTTGTTTACAAGACAATGAGTTGTATTACAGTATGTCTTTTGAGCACTATGTTCAACACAGTCCAACTCAGCTGGGGCTAGCTGTTAGCATGCTAACCTCAGAAAGTGATAGAAGTCATAAGACATTGTTTTCCACCTCTGAACATAGCTGTTGGTGAGTAAAGGTAAAATGTTTGATACTGAACTCACAACATTTCTTCTGGACTTGTGAATCGGCTGACGAACATATGCTAGTCTAGCCAGTCTAATCTACACGAACTGATGAAGCCACTTGGATAAGGGGCGAAACCAAGTCCAGTTGACTCGGTTCAATTGCCTAGAGGTGAAGTTGACGATGAAGCAGTTATTGAAATATTTTAAAATTGCTCCTTTAAGGTGGGTGAAGTGAAAAGTTCACAGTTACTTAAAGCAGATAACAGCGGCACGGCCGTTTCGGCTAATGCTGTGTTCAAGGCAGGCTTTTGAAACCGTAAGTTACAGCTTCAAGTCACAACTACGACTTGGTAGCGTTCCAGGTAACCCGTAGCTCGTGTTTTTACCGTCCTGTTGTCTGTGAAAGTTCCCTATAACGGCCACTCGTAACTTCCGACCCGTGAACTCGTACCAGATCGAACTGGTATGACTTCACAGGAAGGAAAAACACAAAGTAGAGTTTCCTTGAACGCACCATGAGTTAGCAGCCCCCGCCCTTGTCAGGCATCAATTGGTCCTCGTGCTACGTCACCACATTCACGCGCATCCCTTGGCTGCACACACAGCCCTTCATGCCGTTCTCTCCCCTCATTGGATAACACTTGTATCCCACAAGGAAAATTTTCTCCTCGGGTTACAGCAGAGCAGAGTGACGGAGAGACTCGTGTTTAGGCTGAAATACTTCATGTAAGTGATTGCTGACGGAAAATAGGACTATTTAGGACTTATATTAACAAAAACATTCCACTGATATCTGCTTTAAGACATTCGACATCACATTCAACAGTCCTTCTCTGTCCAAAACAAAAGCACCTGAACTCAACTTGTGATCTATCTTATAGCTAACTGCTGTCAAAACTGTTGCTGTAATGCATTTATCCAAACATTATCAACAACTTAGTAACTCCTCGGCCCTCTTGTTTCTCGTATGGTTTCTCTGATGGGTTTGCTCTTGAGTTTTACCTGCTGTTTTTCTCCCTCTGCCTGCAGCCTTGCCATAACCAACCTGTTCCCATTTGCCTGGCCCAGCCTGCTTTTTCCCGGTCACCCTTCCTGGTTCTGCCCCTGGCTCGGTGTTTTTTTTTGTTGCTGCATCTGTGTCTGCCTTTGGGGTTCGTTTTTTTTTTTTTTTTTTTTTCCTGATGAACGTCACTTGCAAAAGACAGAACTGATCATCAAAATACCCTCTCTGAGCCAATAAGAAGCCAAGCCCGATATCGTGTGTCCATTATGGTCTTGCATCACAGTTTCAGTATCTCTATGGTTAACCTGAGGGGACAGAGCATCAGGGCACAATAGGGAACAATAAAATCCTCCTTTACATAGGCTACTGTAGACAAGGGTTGATTTCTGGACTGGCTGAGCTGGTGCATGGGGAAATATAGGTGCTATAGTGGGCTACACTTGCATGAGCATCATTACAGTCTACATCTGTCTGATAGAAACCTGCCAGAAGGCCCATTGTAAGTACTCAAGTACTCAATTGCAGCTGCAGTTGAAAGACATAACACTGTTGTCTGATATAGGAGAGAGGCCAAATGTCCATGTTTTAACTTTACAGCTAAGAATTGATTTTTAGAAAGAGAGAGGAATAAGTGCTCATAGTTCCTATAGACCCTATAACATAGGTCTATTGAATGTGTGTTAACTCAAGTCTTGTCATCAATAAGCACTTGGTACACCCATTCGTCTTACAGCAGCAGTTTATTGACAGTCAAGCGTTTGGGAGACACCGCTAATGATGGCCCCTCCATAAAAACGCCATCTGATCACTATTAGCTTTGATCTAATGGCACTGGGCCATTGTTAACAAACGCTTTGACTGGAAGCTTGCCATACAAAATAAATGGCCATCTGCTGCGGGTAGAGTGGCTGTAAACAGCTTCAGATGGCTGTGCGGAAAGACATGAAGGCATTTATCACGCAGTCATCATCGTCTGCTCATCTTCCTCTCTCTGTCACCCTTCCCTCTGTTCTTATCTCTTTTCTCTTTTACAACTTTGTAGTTTTCTTTACTGGGAATCCATCCAGATAGTGATGGAGAAACCTCATACTGAAGCCTTGTTTAAACATGAAACAGAAACATGATAGAGTTTTAAATCATATGTCACTAAGTTATGCCAAAAGCCACTATTTAGGAATCACCTCTAACTACATAAGTTATTTAATAATGGCTGAAAAGATTATCATTAAAAAAAATAGTACAAGAAACTGCTCTAGGTTAAAGCATATTTAATGCTTCATTGATTCATATTTATATTTCCATGTATTTATTAATTTATTTGCTAGTTGTTAAACTATGTATTTATTCTGTTACAGTTTTATTCTTTTTTTTATGGCATCCTAAGACCACAAACTATAGCTCAAACCTGGCTAACTGAATAAATGATACAATTCAGTGATAGGCTACGTTTCACAGTAACAGGAGGCATTTATCTATTTTTACGACTAATTCATTTTGCGTTTGAAACTTTTAAAGAGAAACATCTTTACTTTACATAAAATAAAATAAAAAACTAGGCTACAGCTCACACCACACAGATCCCCAGCTGGCTACTATTTTCACTCAGCTGAATGCTGTATGCATTCGTGGAAAACCCTGGATTTGGACTAAATAGGTGGCTTGAGTTGCTCTGGGCAACATCCTTTCCATTTTGCTTTGCAGCAGTAACACCATCTTGTTTTATCACACCCTGTTAAATCAGCTTTCTGCCTCTGTGTAGCTCCTGCTTATGACAGCCAGCTCAGTAGGGAACATACTATGACAACATACAAATCACCAGTACTAGTAATGTAAACATAAGCAAGGGTTACCATGGTAACAGTGGGAAGGGGCTGTGTTGTTGAGATAGTACAACATGCTCAAAGTCATCTGTCACTTTGTTGTTGACTACACTGTGTAAGAAAGAGTGTTTGTGTTGGGTATTGGCCGTACATCAGAGAATGATGTGGGATGACTTTGTGGAAGGACAAGGAAACACCGAAAATTTCATCTTTTATTTCATCATCCTCCTGCTCCACCTCTGGTTTATCTACGCAATGTGCTTTCTACAGGGCACAGCGCGTCGCTGCCTGAGCTGTTATCATGTGCAACATGATTGGCTGTCTGATTGGTTCAGGGTGGATCTGGGTTTTCCAGATGTCAATCGAAGTCACGTTTGCTGCTGAAAGCCAGGCTGCGTTTCCTAAGAATTCAGGGATCAAGTCCAAGTGAAAGTCAAAGTCAAAGTTGAGTCCAAGTTGGTCTTGAATTCCACTTAAAAAGTAGGCTACACAGTTTGATGTGGAAAAATGTTGTTTTTTGAAAAGGCTATTTAAAATTATAGCTGCTGCGCAGCGATGGGTCGGGTCCGGGCTACTTTTGGCAAATTTAGGCAATTCTGAGCAACAAACAGGAGAATAGGAAGATAGGACAGTTGTCCTTATAATGTTCAATTTGCATTAGTTGAGGATTGAACCCACAACCTCGGGAACCAAAGACTGTTGTCTATCGCACTGAGCTACTTGACAAGTGGCATACAACAGTGGCTTCACAAATTGAGTAAGCCATCCACTGTCGTGTAGGCAGATTTGAAACCACAGTAAAAAGAAAAATCAGTTTTTGAGGTAAAATAATGATATGTATTTGTCAAACATCTACTATGAGCCTAAGATGTTAAGAGCTTTCGCACATGGTCCAGTCCCAGCTATTTGGATCATCATCGTCATCATCTCCCTTGCTGGGTCTCGAACTCACAATCTCTGACACCAAGAACCAGCTCTTAACTCGCTGAGCTAATTGGCTGGTAGTGAGACCTGCTGTGTAGCTTCATTTATCCACTCAGGTGAGCCAGTGCCCGGGCAGCTGTTGTGATGAAATGGTCAAAATGTCAATAATTCAGTCATCTAAACAAAAATCTGATAATACATAAATTGCATCTTGACAGCATGGAAATGTTGGTGATTTGTTTTTAATGATAAGTGTTTTGCTTCATAAGAGAAAATATGATGTTTATAAATTCCACACTCACATTGATTGCAGTTGTTCCCATGAGAGCAGAATTCAAAATATTCTAGAAAATTCAGTTTTTGAATTAAAATTCTGATATTTGCTAAACTTCATCAACCATGACTCCAGAATATTGTCATTTTTTTTCAGGAAGATTGAAAATGTATTTATCAAGAATTTGATGGTATATGTTTACAGTACTGTTTACAGTCAAACGTTTTCATGCATTGTAGGCTCAATTTTTGATTAATCAAAAATCCGAGAAACAAGTTTTGTGGAGGACGGTCTGGAGATGCTCTGTAGCAAGTTTGGTGTCAATTGAGCAAAAATTGTGGGAGGAGATACATTTTAAAAGTTTTACAGTTATTGAAAAAAACAGAGTGATGGACTTCATAATTTGTAATAAGTTTAAGTGGACAAAAGTTTCAGCAGTATTGAGGCGACATTGTGGTGAAGTTTCAACACTGTAGCATCTACCGTTGGTTTGGTAGGAATTTTTAAAGTTTTTAAATTTAAACGCTTATTGTGCCCCCCCTAGGAGGGGGGGCACATGTCCTTGGAGTTGAGTGAATCTGGCATGGGACTGAACCTTTGTGCAAAGTTTGGTGAGTTTTCGCCCATGGGAAGTATGACTTCCTTGGAAGAAGAAAGAAAGAAAGAAAGAAGAAGAATTCCTAGGAATACAATAGTGTCCCGGCAAGCTTAGCTGCCCGGACCC
>NC_140930.1:30637771-30710127 GCF_045865225.1 Trachurus japonicus | reverse complement strand
AATACTGTATCCACTTTTTTCCGAACGTCGTTTTGCTCTTCCGGTGGAATTTTATGTTTACGTTTCCATGGAAAGGCAAGGCAAGGCAAAGCAAGGCAATTTTATTTGTATAGCCCGTTTTTACAAACAGTTTGTCTCAAAGGGCTTCACATAACATCATAACAGCATCCTCTGCCCTTAGACCCTCACATCGACTGAGGAAAAACTCCATGGAAAACCCTTTTAACAGGGAAAAATTGGAGAAACCTCAGGGTGAGCAACAGAGGAGGGATCCCTCACCCAGGACGGACAGACGTGCAATACATGTTGTTACAGACAAGAAAACAGTTTATAACACAGAATGTGAGAATCATGGAACTGTTAACAGCAGCTGAAGGAGGTTTCGGTAAGGCTCAATGCATGGATTTTTTTTTTCAATCATCACACCAGCTTTTAACAATGGATATCACACAAATGAACATCCGTGTTAAAAGCCAGCGTTATAGATCCCTGCGTTTACCGCAACTATGACAACAACTGAAAACCATGGAAACATAAACATAAAATTCCGCCAGAAATGCAAATCCGGCTTCCGGTTTTGACCATAGATGACGTTCGGAAACTTGTGGATAGGCTATTGTATATTCTTCAACTATCCTGCTCCTGTATATTCCGTAACATTCAATTTTGTCAATCATTGTAATGTTATAAAATGTTCAGTGAACAAATCACCTGGATGGATTTATTTTGCCCCCTGATCTAGACAGACTTGCAGAGTGTGACTGATCACGTAACAGTCTATGACTGCAATGCTGATGTGTTTCACTTATGGCTTTGCCCAAAGGCATGCAGTCTGTGAGCTGAGTGCAAACACAGACTACAGTGATTGACTGTGGCCGTGCCACAGCAGCAGGTCTGTGCTAAACCACACTGCTCTGACCACACATTCACTGCTGTGTGCTGTCTGTTCACTCTGACATGTAGCTCAGTGCGATACATCTTAGACATTATTATGTCAGTTTCTCTGCAATTTATAGCGACACCACACTGTTGTTATGGTCTTAAACCAGTGTTTGAACATAATGTAATGTTGTGCTGTCACACTTATGGTTATAATATAAACACAAGATACTTTCTAACAGTTGAGATAAAATCCCACAAACGTCCTATTGGTTCAATTCAGAAGCAATAAAACACACTCACTTGGTCTACTACGACCACCTCTGGCAGACGCTTTAGGTCCATTTCAACAAAAACAACCCGGTTCAAAAACAGCTTTTTTCCCACTGCCATCAGGCTACTGAACTCCACTCATCTCCAAACTCCGTCTGTGTTAAGTGCATAGTCCGTATGTAAAATGTCTGGTCTGATGTTGATGTCTGTTTATGTATGTTAAATGTATAACTGATGTCTGTTGCCACACAGTACCATGTGCTGCTACTATGCTGTGCCGAAAGCAAATTCTGCCGACTTGTTGTGCAGTCCTAAATAAATTAATTGAATTGAATTGAAAACTATACAATCAATATTTTTTTCACATGATCAAATACTAATGACGGTGGTTTCCCTCAGCTCTTCAGTTCAGTTCAAGAGCTTTTCAGTGTCCTTCCGCTTGTATTTTTAATGTCTTAGCTCCAGTGATTTTCAGAAAATAGACTCCAACATAAAAGAGTCTACACACAGACAACAAACATGTAGAATAACATTTGGGAGCCAAAGACCAATCATTCATCTGACCTCATAAACCATGCTGCATATCCTACTGTGCAGAGGTATTCCATCTACATATTGATCTATTATTATACCATGGAAATGTGAACAAAACACATTATTAGAATTATAGAAATTCACATAACTCCCTTGGGGGGTGAGGAATATAAAATCTGATCTGATCTGACAGTTTGAGGTGCTACCTATCACCCTGGGCTAATATTCACCTTGTATTACAATCAGTGAACGAATCATTGAACAGGCATCACTCCCTCACAATGCCAAGACTCGGCTGATTCCAGACAAAGCATAACCATTTGGCAAAATCAAGAGATCAAATTAATAGAGCAGAAGAAGAAATGAATGAGTGAATGTAACTGTCAGTTTTTTGAATGGAGGTGGAAATATTTCCAGCTTACCCATCCATACACTTGTTTATCCTCTCTATCCATTTATCAGTGTCAAAGCTGACACTGGGAGGGAGCCAGGGAACAGTCACAGTGGTTAAAAAAGTGAAATAAGGCCAAAAAAAAAATCAAGTCCTGGATCCTGAGGTGCTGGTTCTGACCTGTTTAGGTCCAGCGGACAGTCACAAGACAGTTCATCCTCTGCACCATCAGTACATGGCCCCTTTTTCTAGAAGACGCCTCACTCACTGCAGCTCAAGTTGCCCTTTAGCAAAACAATGTAAGTCCCAGTGAAGCTGCTCAGGTTAAATAAATAGATTGCAATAATAAGGCCAATGGTTGAGGCTTGTAACCACACAGGGAAGCTGTATTCCGTAACATGTACTCAATAAATTTTAAACCAAGCACCGACAACACACTCAGACAAACATTTCAACATGAATAATGTTTTAAGAACCAGCTTGAGAAAATGTCAAAATGCTCAATTTGATGCCAAACACGTAAAAACAAAGCTTATAAGATGATTTTTTTCTAGGTCAAGACAAAAGATATTATGTTGTCCCACAAAGGTCCTGCTGAGTGCCCCAGTTATCTGCTCCACTAAGGAGACGAGAGGAGATATTTTTTTTGGTAAGTAAGATGTTAGGGAATCAGGCAGATTACAAATAAATTCATGCGTGATGTGTGTTTTACCTGCTTCATCTGTATTGTATTGTATTGTATTGTAAAGCCTTTAAACCAGGGGTTGGCAACCCTTGACATGAATGCAGCTACTGGCACACTGCAGCATAGACATTGGCACAGTGGCAGTAAACTCTCAGCAACATTTCAAATCACCTGGCAAACAAGCCGATGCCTTCATGTTGGCCTGTCTTATGTAGTTTGATTGCCAGTGCACCCCTACCATCAACACATCCCACAATATGCACTGTGCATGGCAGCCTGTGGTTCACACATGGTAGCTGATGGCGATGCGGTAGGCCTAAGGGTATTCAAGCCTTCATGGACAAAAGGTTTTGGCAACATTTGCCAAACAAATTTGTATTATGGGTAAAAAGCAAGTCAGCCAATTTTATTATACCTATTGTAACCTTCACTCTTAACTAAATTTAATCAATTTAAAATGCCATCTCTGAGGCAAGTGCATCTTAAATCTCTCTCCTCTTCACTCTCAGTGAAGTCAGGTCTGTGTTGGCTCCATAGGAGGACTAGGAAAGAAATTCAGCCTAGGACTTACCTGCTGATAACGGTCACTTGAAGGACATTGACAGGGCTGGTGAAACCTGTTTCATGTAGTGCACCATCACTCCTCACACATAAATAAATCCATCTCTGCTTCTGCTGCTCTACTGATGTCCAAAATCCTGTCTACAAAGCCTTTTAAAACAAAATGTACACTAGATTGTTGTGTGTCTTATAACATTCATTCATTTTCTATACCGCTTATCCTGCACTAGGGTCACGGGTGTGCTGGAGCCTATCTCAGCTGACTTTGGGCGAGAGGCGGGGTACACCCTGGACAGGTCGCCAGTCTATTGCAGGGCCAACATATATGGACAGACAACCATTCAAACTCTCATTCACACCTATGGGCAATTTAGAGTCGCCAATTAACCTAACCTGCATGTCTTTGGACTGTGGGAGGAAGCCGGAGTACCCGGAGAGAACCCACGCATGCACGGGGAGAACATGCAAACTCCACACAGAAGGGTCCCAGCCGGCCGGCGGGTTCGAACCCAGAACCCTCTTGCTGTGAGGCGACAGTGCTAACCACTGCACCACCGTGCCGCCTGTCTTATAACATTATAAAGATATTTTTTTAGACAAAAGCATGTACAGGAGGAAAGTCTGTAATTGTATCCCCATTGGTTTGCTACCCCCCCCCCTTCTGTGCTGTGTGTTTAAAAGTCTAACTGAGTCAAAACAGTCCCAGTTCCTCCGGTGAACACCCATGGAACAGTTTGAGGGATGGAGGAGGAAGGGATTTTTCTTGTTAGAACAAAACAAACTAATCCCCACAGTTAATGATGTGTTTTAGGTAGAAAGGGAGGGGAAGTGGTTTACTTGTCCACCTTGTGTCTTGTTTAATTAGAACAAATCATTTGTGCAGCAGGAAAAGCAACTTTGCTTCACCGTTTGGGGAATTTTTAATGGTAGAAATATTTTCACCATTATAGCAACACATCTAAGTTCAATCTTAAGTGCTCACATGAGACCAGAGAACCCTGTTTTGTTCTGTGTTTGCCCTTTTTCAGGGTCAAGTCACTGAGCTGAGGAGAATTTACGATTTTCCAGCAAACACAAATGTTTACCCCACAGCCAATCTCAGTGGACCATGATCACAAATTCCAAACCGGCACTGATTGATGTAATTTGTGTTTCTGTACCAATATGTCTGGCAGCTCAACAACACGTTTCTGTTTCTCATGGGACAGTCACCACCAGGCCACATGAAAAGGATTGCCAAGCAAACTTATCTGTTTAATTTAAACATGAGACAAAGAGAGTGTGAAATTCATTATTCAGTATAGTGCCCTTATCTACCAATAATGTTTCATCCGTGTGTTCCATGAAATCTTTACAAAACACAACAGAACCTAAATAATTAATTCATAAAGCAGAGAGCATGCCTGTAGTATGAGATGGAATACTGTAAACACACACATCATAATGTTATATACATGATGCATGTTAAAAGGAGTGTGAGATCCAGGAACATGTCATACAACCTCTGCCCATGTAAAGCAAAACATAACCAATGTTTTTTTTAGATGCATTTGCCCACATTCCACTCTCAGTAGCAGTTATTTCTGGCTGCAGTTTCACACTCCAATCTAAAAATCAGATCAGCACAAATTCTGATAAGCGTGAAATGTTTCCGTTGAGATGTGAATGTGTGGCCTCAATAATCAAAGTGAGTCCTCTTTAAAGATTATAGGTTTAACAGCAGACAATTAAAATAAACGCACCAAAGAAAAAAGAAAAAGAACTGTTGGGGAGGAGAGAAAAAAAAATCCATTTGACATTGCTGCAGATATAATATTCTGGAGGGAGTGGAGGCGAGAAAAGCTGCAGCTCGGAACAAAGCCTAGCGATTATATTGTTCTTAGCCACTCTCCTATAATAGCAGGTTTAATGCAGGTGGAAATTATGGCGATTATCGTCCGCGTAGGAATGGGAGATACCGGCGTACTCATGTCAAAGTCATTGTGTGAGGAGGTTGATGGGAGTCACCTTGTCAACTGCAGAGGTTCTGTGCAGGATATCATGCTCTGTTATCCCCCCCCACCCATCATCCCTTTACATCATACTCATCCTGTTTCACTGGTGAGTTACTGAACCCGAAATGCTTGTGGCTGACAGACAAAGCTGTTGAGGTGATGTTCACTTTTGCTGCTATATTGTATTGTAAAACACAACCATGTAAAGATATTGATTTCTATGGCAGGATGCCCTATGCATCATCACATTTGTATGTTTGCTTACTGGGACTTGAAAATAATGATGGATGGACAAAGATGCTGCAGGTTTTCTAGCTGAGGTGGGTCCAGCCTGGAAAATAAGTCTCTGAAAATACTGAGGATCTCTATTTTTCTTAGGTTTTTTGAGTCCTCTTACTGTAAGTTTCCTGATCTATTCTACAACATAAAATATGTCAGTAAGTACCCCTATCCTTATTTCTTTAATCTTTTGGGACACTTAAAAAAAGGCCAGATGCTATAAGTGTTTAATGGAAAGTAAGTGCTGTGGGAGACATAAAACACCATCAAATTCATCACATCCTGGACATATCACCATGTCTATCACAGGGCTGGCATTTTGAGACAAACACTCACATTCACACCTACAGGCAATTTAGAAATGTCAGTTCATGTAATGAGCATGTCATTGGACTGTGGGAGGGAGCCTGAACCCAGAGAGACAACGTCATTCTCATTGGTCATCCAAAAGCCAGTTTAAAAATTAAATAGTTTTTTATTGAGAGTGATTAACGTGGACTTGCCAGCATCATTGTAACTAAATATGGAACTATTTAACTAACTACTGTATGGTGCATCTAGCAATACATGCAAAACAGTGCTGCATATCACTCTGTGAAGCAAACATCTCTAACTTGAGCATCTCAGTGTAACACAGTCAGTGTCAACGTGACATAAAGGACGTTGCTGTCAAATTGCAGAGATTAAAAAAAAGTCTTGAAAAATTGAACAAACTTCCTGTCTGTTTCGTCAGCATCATAGTATCATTTTCTTCCACTCTTGCTCCTTTTGTTTCAATGTGCACAGGAAGGCAAGTCTGGATTATCAAGTGGTATAGCTCTACTTATTGTAGCATCATCTTAGGTTTGCATTTTGGATATTAAGAATGAGTACAATGAGTACATTACCAGTACTTGTCTGGTAAAAAGAGTGAAGATACAGTGGCTCAGTGAAAACATCAAAACCGTTGTAGTGCTGTTCATATTGTGTTTATTGCGGTTCAAGCATATCATTTGCCAGTCTCAGTTGAAATTACATCTATAATTCTTCACTTCACCAAAAAACACATCACAGTAAAAGCCACGTTTCTAAAAGGTAATATTTTATGCAATATTTTTTGCTGAAGATATCAATATACTGTATAGCTCATAAATCAGATGAGATGCACAAACCTACTGGCTTACATCACTGAGAAATCAAAGAAGAAGTTACAAGTTCCTTCTACTAACACTGGACTACAGAGTAAAAAATCAGCTGGACGAAAAGTTCATTTTCTGAATCTCTGTGGGTCTGAGCTCTTCATCACGGGATTCTGCTGTTAGGCACGACAAAGCAGTTTGTCATCCTGGAGGCTGCTGAGTTTCTTGTTGTGGAGCTCTGGAGGACTTACGCACTTCAAGGCATTCCGAGATGACAAAGTGGCCTTTGTCTGTCTCATCCACTGCACCAAGGAGCTGATGTTACAGTCGCACTGCCACGGGTTGTCATGGAGGTACAGCTTCTTCAAAACTGCAGGGGAGTCAGAGGAGAAAGATCAGCACTGAAATGAGTCATGCAGGCACCAGTGAACAATGCAGTCATCATCTCTGCCCCTACTATTATGAGTCATTCTCCTTTGTTTCTGTGAGAACGGGAAAGTGAAAAGGCCACCTGCTGGTTTTAGACGTACTGGGCATATGGGAGAACATGTTTCCGTCCACTGTCCTCAGGCGGTTTCCACTGAGAGACAGCTGAGAAAGCTTGGGCAGGTTCCTGAACACATCAGGTGGCAGGTTCTCCAGCTTGTTGTTCCTCAAGTAGAGTTCCTGGTTGAATATTCAGCACATTCATCTTGTGGCATTAAGAATAAAAATATAGCTGTTTTCACACTGGGAATATTATACAATAAGTAAAACTACCAACATTAACTATACATATGTTTTTATCTTCTTCTACACTACACTACAGTCCTTTTTTTGTTTTTATTCTATCAAACTTTAGTCCAAACAATGACAGCACACAATGTTACCTGTAGGTTGTCCAGGCCATCCAACACAGACGGGCTCAGTGTGGACAGAAGGTTGCTGTCTAGAACCAACATCTCCAGAGATCGCAGCAGTCTGAATGCTCCAGCAGGAACAGTCTTCACACTTGATGTGGAGACAGAGTTGAAAATCTCACAATCAAACAAAATGTTAACCTCTTTTTCAATGTAACCAGGATATAAACACCTGGTTTATTTCAACTGTAACAGCTCCTGTTAGCACCTGTAAATTCAGTAAACATGTCCTGAATGGCTACATAATACTCTATGTAAAACTGATGTGTATGACAAAGGGCCAAATTTGGATTGAAAGTGTCCTTGTGAGGACATGTTGGGAAAAGGAGGATATTTTGGTCCCCCCAGTTCTGTGTTTGAAGATTAAAGTTTGGTTTTAGATTCAGGGTATAATGAGGTTTAGGATTAGGATTGTACGTTTTGGGTAAGTACCTGTAGGGAACGTATTTTGTCACAAGTAACATAAGACGAGTACATGTGTGGGTGGTATTTCTGTGTGGAAATTATATAGGGGGGAGACAACAAGATAGGGTTCTGTCCACACTGAGCCCGTCTGTGTTGGAAGTGTTCACCAAAGAAAAAGGCACAGAGGTGAATATGATGCAGGTCGGGTTTAGACATCTGGATCAGGGCAGAGCTTTATCTTATTTCTATATCATTCCCTTCACTTTTCTATTTATTCTTTACATAGTTTCCCCTTTCAATCAGAAGGGCAAGTTGGAAAGGATCAGTTCCTTTGATTTCAAGTTGTCTCTGCCTCCACTACTTGTGTAGCTGATGTTAATCTGGCCCTCTGCGTTGTGTTTCAGTACGGACTGCCCCAGGTGGGCTTTGAACGCTGGTCTTCCGCATGGCGGGCGACGATGCAAACCGTTCTGCCAAGAGGTCAATGACCACTTGGCAGTTGGGTTTCACGTCCTTTATGGGTGAGTGAGTGCACCTGTTACACTTGCATGGAAGCCACACAATATAACCAGGATAAAGAGTACCACTCTTAGAGCCCCATTTGAAGTAAAGCTTTACAGGCTTGCAGGCAATGCCTAGTAACCCTTAGGCTTAACAAACAGCCACTTGGTGATGTGAACTCAGACTGATCCATACATGACCGTTTGCACACATCAGAAGACCAGGCATTGGTTCTTCCCCAGATAATCAGTGTTATAATTGCCGGATGTTCAACACATTGGGCGGTATGTTACTGTTACCTGTTACTGTCTAAGTTGAGAAACATGAGCTGCCTGAGTCCAGTGAAGGCCTTCACAGAGATCCTCTCAATGCGGTTCATAGAAAGGTCCAGAACCTTGAGGGCTATCAGAGGCTTGAAGGCATTAGGTGGGAGTGAGGTTAATGCATTGAGAGGAAGATCAAGGTCTGACAGGTTCCTCAATCCTGCGAACATCTCCGCTTTGAGGGTGCCAATCTGGTTGTGACCCAGCATAAGGAAGCGAAGGTTCAGAAGGTCCTGTGGAGAAGACAGTTTTTCTGATCAAAGCAATGTGATCACTGAGCATCATGTATTCCTCTCCTAACTCTTTACCTGAAATGCCCTTGCTGGAAGGTTGGTGATACGGTTGCCGTAGAGATTGAGAAGCATCAGTTGCTTTGCACCAGTGAAAGCCTTGGGGTGGATGGACTTGATGGCATTTCGCTCCAGGTTGATTGATTCAATCTTTGGGATTGACTGGAGAGCATTGGCCTTCAGGTCCGTGATACCATTCTCACCTTTACACACCAGAAGGGGAGTTGGTTGATGCAGTTATGTCCTACAATCCTTATGTGTGCTTGTATGTCAGACAAATGATCAGTTTTGAATATTGCAGCTATTGACTGCAAGATACTCACCAAGTTTGAGGATCCAAGCATCAGGGGGCAGATTGGAGGGGAAATCTTGAAGCCCTTTCTTGTGACAGTTGACCTCTGATTTCTCTATATCAGGCATCTTGGAGCATTTACAGAGATCAGGACAGTTCTCAACAGTCTGTGCCACCCATAGGATCACCAACATCAACCACACCAAGTACTGCATCTCCCTATCTGCAGAAGGGAGAGTGTGGAGAAACAGGGAACGAGACAGAGATAGTCTTAGTCTTGAAAATTCACTTGTAGTTACTTAAATTACTACTTACATATCTATCAATTTGATACATTTGATTGATTTTAGAGTTTAGAGAATGATCCTGTGGTAGTGTAAATCCTCCATTCAAAATGCTTGTGATAGGTGCCCTTACATTCGTACATTCAGTGTTCCTCACCACAGCACAATCTGCAAATCATTGAAGTCTAACAAATATGTTGAGTGCATTTCCATTTCAACATAGCACTTGCAAAGCCCACTGTGCATTTTATACATCCATATTTGCTTAGTAGTCTAAAAACTGCTGATCATAGACTGACCCTCTGGAAAAAAAGACCCATAGTTACAGGGAATTTTCAGAGTGGTGCTTGAAATCTATGACCGTTAGACAAAGTTTTTCACATCATTACTGTCACCATGACAACAATGATTGTCTAATGTTGAGGAAATATTTATTTGAACAATCTTCTCCCTAAACCTAACCATGCAATGAAGGTTATGGCAATGAGGATATTTTCACTGCTATCAGTGCTACATGTTCACTATTGTTTGGGACCTGTTTGTGGAAAACTGCACCACACCAACAGCCACAAAGGAATTTAAACATATTATAATAACTGATTTACAGCTGCTAAAAACTACAAAAGTCACAATTAATAAACGTTGCTCATTTACATTCAAGGGATATTTCAACATTTTGGCAAATTTGCCTATTGCCACAATCCCTATAGTTTTAGGAGTAGAGTAGAGTAGAGTAGAGAATACTTTATTCATCCCGAGGAGGGAAATTCATATTAGTGTAGTAGCTCACACGACAATGACACAAAAAAGAAAGAAAGATGGAGCAGGGTCGCCGGATGGAGCAGGGCCGCCGGATGGAGCAGGAACCGCCGGGTGGAGCAGGAACCGCCGGGTGGAACAGGAACCGCCGGATGGAGCAGGAACCGCCGGATGGAGCAGGAACCGCCGGGTGGAGCAGGGCCACCGGGTGGAGCAGGAACCGCTGGGTGGAGCAGGGCCGCCGGGTGGAGCAGGACCGATGGTGAAGAGGCAGCTGGGTGGATCAGGATCATTGGTGGAGGGGCCAAATCATTTTGCTTATCTGCCCCACTACTATATTCCTCCATCTTGCAGCAAGGAGAGAGAAGCCGTCCACCACCGCTACTTTCCTGGTCAGTCAAGGTGCCATGAAGTGGATGATCCAGGCCGTCTAGAATTGCCTCCTCCTTCTTCAGTGCTCTAGTGCCTCAGGATGTTTAGTCTGTATCCTAGCAACAACTTCATGGAGAACTTCAGATGGAACTTAAGCAGTTGCCATTAGGTGGGATGTACACAAGTGTTGTTATGATTCGAAAAAATAAAATAAATGTCTACTTTCTGAGTCTTCACCAATATCTCCAGCTCTTCATCACTCTTGTTGGGCAGAGAGTTGATATTTTCAATGATGACTGACCTCAGAAAGGACTGATAGGACATCTCCACCTCCAAGCCTTTAACTTTGCACCAGCAGCAGCAGCACAACAACCACCACAAAAGCACCTCTTCAGATCATCTGAGGACAGGATGGTGGTGTCCTCCAGATCTGTCCATTTTCAATGAAAGAAGCTCATCTCTGAAGAATCTCTTCTCCCCAGAGAAGCATCCATCAGTAGATAACAAAAAACACAACAAAAATAAAGCAAATGTTGAGTAAAAACTCAAAAACTCAGAGCTACCAGACTTTGCTGCTCCCAGTTGAAGCGCATGTTCCGGAATTAAGGGATGTAGAAGTAGGTTCATTACCTTTAATTGTCGGTGCAAGCTATTTTTAGATCGGCAGGACAGAGACGCAAGCTGCTCAGCTAACTCAACGGAGGCACATGGTATTTCCACATTTTCCCTCATCAAACTAAATACACAATCCAGCAACTCCAAAATGCTCTTGTTATGTTATGTATGTATGTAAGTTATGACCTGCACATTTGTTACGCTATGAAAAAATAATGTATAATTATGTAACATTACGACATATGAAGGAAATTATGTTCCCTATGTTCTTGTTGTTCATTTAAAAAAAAATCCAGCCTATTTTTTAGGCCTTTTCTCGAAAATTGCATATCCATAATAAAATGAGTATATCTCTGCAACCACAAGGTCTATTTGAATACTTTTGGTGTCATAGTAAAGGGAAAAAAATGAGGAATTGCTGAAATGTGTAAATTTCAGTATATCTGTTACTGGTGAAGAGTAAATGAAGATGACACACAGAAAAAAATTAATAAAATTAATATTCGCCTAAAAAAAAAATCATATTTTTGATGAGTGCCCTTTAGAATAATGCTGATGAACCTCAAACTCTCTATAAAATCATTGTACAACATGTGAACATTGTCTCTGCAGTGGTTGATTCTGATTAATTGAAGCAGGACAAAATGATTGAGATTTTACTACAAAATATCCAGGCGAACTTTCCAAAATGTCCATTTTTGGCACAGCTTGGAACCACCTGCTACTATAAACTATTGTTTAATCTTTATTTTCACACAATTTGGATAAACTAACTGAAAATAAATCTACTGGAACCGATTGGAAATAACTAAAATAGTGGATTCAGTCTCTCTGCGTACTGCTGCACTCTCAGAGCAGCTTCTGGGTGGGTTTGGCTTCCAGCCTCTATCTCTGCAGCGCAGTGGTCGATTCGAGTGAGGGGCGGCTCATTTTAACCAATAGAGAGAGAGGAATGACGCTAGACCCAGGTCGATGTGATTGGCCGCACTGGCAGCCATGTGACAGCCATGAACCAGTCAGATCAGCAGATCCACGTGCAGGCCAACGTGGGGTTGTATGCGCGCGCACCAGGCTTCCGTGTAGGGTCCTACATCCATGGTAGGGTCCTAGCGCCGTCGGGTTTCGGCCCGGCTAGTTCAGATGTACACACTAGGCAGAGTTCAACTGGAAATATTGTGGATTTACCCATAACACAACCTTTTCACGGCAAAACAGCAAAGGTAAGAGCAAATGTACGACCATGTTTTGGCCACGCAGTGTCTGGTTGTTGGCTTCTCCCTCTGCCGTGCTGCTGCTAGCTGCTGCTGCTAGCTGCTGTTGCTGGGGGAAGCCCCGATGTTCACGTTCAGATGAGAGGTCGCTGATGTGTTTTGCTTTATGTACAGTAGTATACGAGCCAGAAATGTGGCGACTGGGTCCACACAGAGGTGCTTTATGAAGTTTGATGTCTAGTTGTTTGTTTGAGTAGTGTTTGGGCTGTGTTTGGGTCATATAAACATGGTTTTTACACGTTGTAGCCCAGCTTCTGCTGTTTAATTTGACGTATAATATGACCATATTCTTTCATAATCAGTGCAGTGGGGGCTTTGTTATTGTTATGCATGTCTTCAAGTCCCCCATATGGGGGACTCTGGATTACAGGAGGACTACAGTCTGAAATTAGCCTTTGGCTAACACTGGCACCTTTACATTTATTAATGTTCATTAATGTGCACTGTCCTCCTTAAACAAATAAAACAAAAATAATAATAAAATTAAAAAAAATACTCGGAACTACTTGCGTTTTTGAAGTCACTCTGCTGAGCAGTTTTGGCTACACATCTGCCTCAAAAACAACTCTGCCCCGCCGATCTAAAAACAGCTTGCACCGACAATTAAAGGTAATGAACCTACTCCTAAAACTATCGGGATTATGGCAATAGGCAAATTTGCCAAAATGTTGAAACATCCCTTTAACAGTTGTTAAGATATCTTTAGATGTTGGATGTTTGGTTGTGTGTAATGAAAACAGTAGCAACAATCTTAAATGCAACAAATGTAGTACACTATTTAATTTAATTTAAAACTTTTTATCATTATAACATGATTTTAATTAATCACATTTCATATGCTAATGAAATGAAAACTGACCTGACGGTCAAATATTGTCACTAGAATGTTTGGGACTGATGTGGACCAGAGACTTTAATCACAAGTGAGTTTATCTTATCATGGCTCACTCTCTGAGGCTGGTTGTCAACTGCTTCAGTTTACTTTGAGTTCTCAGATCAAATCAACATAAAGAGCCGAGCTCTTAATTAGAAGCCCAGTGGCAACTTGTACATCATCATCATCATCATCATCATCATCATCATCATCATCATCATCATCATCATCATAATATAGGGCAGATAATTAAATAAGTGATAAGAGAGAGTGTCAGAGGTGATATTCAGCCAGGTGAAATATGAGCACATGGTGTGATTTCACCAGTCTACTAGAATAAGTTTTTTGTAGATAGTAGAATAAATACCAATCTACTAGAATAAAATAATAAGTTAAACATGTTAGAAAATATTTAAAGTAAGCCAAAAAAATATGATGGCAGAATAAGTGTCACTATTATTTGTGATGTTGTCTCATAAGAAGTGAAATGAGTATCTGATAGTGGACTGGCTGCCCTGTGGATTTGCATGTCTTGAACAGCAAATTCCTAGTGGGACTCCTGGCCAGACCATTTGCTTTATTTCTCCACACTCCTTGAATTTCCTGTCTGTCTGCACTGGCACTAACATAAAATGGCCCAAAATATATTCAAATGAATGCTGCTTTTTCTGCTGCTGAAGCTAGAGAGTCAAGTGCTTAGATAACTACTGAGTTCCGTCTGACTGAAATGTAACATGTTCAATTCACTGGGCGAATGTTCGATGCTGACTACGACATCAAACACTGTATATCCAATTTTATCCAATGTTATATCCAGTGATCTGACTGCTGAGTCGATGAGCTGATTACACATCCCACTGTGGACAAAAGTGTAGCATGACATGTGATAATTAACATGGCTAGAAATAAAAAGCAGCAAAATCTGTGCCTACAAGCATGTTTGAGTTTGGCTTTATCCAACATTATGTTCAAACACTGTAAGTACCGGAGATAGCTTTACTTAAAGCCCCACAACAGGCATTCAGATCCACGTTAAATATAAGGAATTTGTTACTGACAGACAGGAACACTCTACATTATTACTTCACTGCAGATCATGAGAAACAGGCTGATTAACAAATGGATTTTACTGGCTGATTAACAAAAACACCTACAGTATATTATCTCCCAGTCAGCTACAGTACACTTTTATCATTTTCTACTTACTGGGCTCACTAAGTTATACATCAACCTCTTTCAGTGTACAGTGCTTACATTTGTTCATGATCAATAACTCCTTCATAACAAAATAACAAATAAATGAAAATGAAATAAATGAGAACATATAAATACACAGTCAGTTTCCCTGGTAATAATTTTTTGTTGAGCTGTTTTGAAACAAAGAGATTTACTTTTATATGACATCACACATAATCACATTACACACTACACAAAGGGTGCCTACCACACTGTTGTGGGAGATACACAGGCAACATAATTTTGTTCTAAAGTATAAAGTTTTTCAGTTCAATTGAATTCAAAATGATAAATGCTGTGGAAGCAAAGCAGACTCATATTATAGCAGGCAAAGAGTGTAAAAGGGACTGACTAGGATTCAGTCTCCATAACTGGAAATTATTTGAATAAAGTTAAAGTTACAGACATGTAGAAATGTGGGGGAAAAAGTATAACTTCTCAAATTATTTGCAGATATAGTGACTGCAAAAAGAGCTGTGGAGAATCAGAAATGTGTCTGCAGCTAATCCCATTTCACCATGTGTACAGACAGTCGTCTGAAACTGCAGAGAGGAAGCACAGCATCAAACCAAATGTGAAACAAAGAACATCTTCTCACCAGCACAAACATTAATACCTGATTATTGTTTCAAACAGCTAAAGTTGAAGTATGTTTGATTTCTCCCCCTCCACGTGAAAGCAGATCCAAATTAGACAAATCAAAACATTAGACAGATGAAGCTCATTTAAAAGCAGTCGGGCTGTTTATCCTCCCGCTGAGCGCCACTTACCTGAGCGGGCTGTCATCACCCCTTCAAAACAACACTCCAGATGTTTGCACCTCGCACGTTTTCCCTTAAAAGCGCCCGTTAGCAGCTGCCAGTGTCTAGAATACAAACTAGTTTGAATTCATTTGAACATGAGATGAGAGGAAGAACTGTAGAGTTCTCAGCTCTCACAGCAGATGAAACTATGTGAGATATGAAGCTGACATGGAGGCAGCTATACACAACACTGGCCAGCGTGGTGGTGGTGGTGGGGGGCACAGTCTGCGCCGTCGGTGAAGACAGGGTGTGAAACTCTGCAAGTTCTGCAATGTCACAGAGCCCAGAGAAATGTGGCATCCGCTGATTATGGCTCTGATCCATGCTGCGCTGCCAGGTCAACGGTGTGTGTGTGTTGTTGATTCTGTCCCTTTGAGAACAAACTTTGGACATTCAGAGTGAAGACATTCACAAGAGGAGTTTAAAAGGAACAGGGCCTATCTACACTAAGAATTTTATCTCACCATTATAACTTTTCCGAAGTTTCTAACTCAAACAATTCTCCTAAATCCTCTTCAAAAAGCTGCTGAGACCAACTTCTAAGGAAAAATGAAAACTCCTGCGATAAGAGTGTGAATCACTTCCAATGGCTGACGTCAATCCTCATGGGCAAGCTCTGTGATTGGTTGGCAGTGGGAATGCTTTCATCATGCAACATCCCACAGTAACAAAAATAAAAAGAGAAACAATGGTATAAAAAATGACATTATAACAGATTAGGTGCTGTTTATAGCTGCAGTGAATTCTCCATAAGGCTTCTGTATGATAAGGTTTGTTCAACCTAGAAGGATTCAGCTTTACAATATACATTAAATACTTACATTCAATTCACTTCATGGAAAAGAAAAATAATCATAACATTCTCCATTAACATCCTTTAATTATGTGTTGATCCTGGACATTTTGCAACAATGTTTATACCACAGTGGAGGTGTAGCCAATGTCGTATCTGGCCCTCTGCATTGTGTTTCTCATGGCCTGCCCTAGGTGGGATTCGAAGCCTAGTCTCCTGCACGGCAGGCGACGATGCTAACCGCTTCGCCAAGAGGTTGACAACCGCTTGGCAAGTTGGTAAGCATGTCCTGTATAGGTGGAGTGAGTACACATCCGTTACAGAGGCACCATCCAACACAATCTCTACATGAGTTCAGTGGTGTGTTACAAGGATTCCAGTCATGTACCATAGATATTTGATTGTTTTCTGAGTGTTTGTTGTGGTTGAAAGAATTGCCCCCATAGCCCTAGCGCCGTCAAGCCATGGTGTAACTCTGGTTTGCCTGCATCAATTTTAGTCGCGATTTTTGCTCCCCCCAACACTGGGTGATCATCAGGACAACGATTTAGGGGTCAAAAATGACCGGAATTCTCCTTTAAAGAGTCAACACAAAATGAGACAGGAGCTTGAGCAGATGGGGAGGATGCAGCAGCAGCCCCCTCCATGAGAATGATGCACCTTAACATGTTTGTCAGCACGACATGTGCTAGAGTATCATGTCAGCAGGGGACTTACCAGAGGAAAGCCCTGTGACCACAGTCTGTGTTGGTTTCATGCTTTGTACCACCAGTCTGTAAAGAAGCCTGTGCAGCCAACAGTGACAGTCGCTCACTGTGACTGTGTACAGTATGTTACTGTATTTGACTGAGCCATCAGATCAGTTTGAAATCTCCTGGATGAACAATGACACGGTCACAATCTGTGTCCCGTGATCTGATGTAAAATTCAAAGGAATTTCTGACATTGTTTACGTTGTTATGAAATTCCAACTCACAGATGGACTCTTCTGTCGTAGAAATGTTAACTGCTGTCTGGTGGATGGTCAGAGGACTTTGTTCAGAAGTTAAATCTTTGCATTTGTAGCAGAGCTCGAGCTTTTCTCTGATTCAAGGTCCTCATCCACCGCAACACACACTCGCACACACACCCACCACCTTGTCAGATGAAGCAGACACATGAGGGCAGCATCTCTGGCACTCATGTCACACCTGACAGAGGAACCAGGCACCTGTTCAACCTCTGACACATTCACACAGTGGCGCCGCCAGCCGGAATCCTGTACGCACTGTGCGTACAATTTTTTTCATAGGTGGAAAAAAAAAGAAGCAATTTTGTTTATTTTGAGCGGGTGTGATAAAGACGCTTGTTGTTTGTAACAGGCTAAACGTGCTGAGTTCATTGATTGTTAAACCAATCAGTGGAAGCCTAACGTAAAAGCCAGTGATTGTCGTTTACATCATGTCATCTGTCTCTTTTTGATTTCTGGCGCCTATTACACTACCGCTATGTGATGATTACGCCCGGTCCAGTATAGAAATGTCAAAAAGACAGTTGAGCCTTTTCCAGGCATTTAAAAAAAAAAGAGAGAGATCCAAACCCACGATCACAAACAAGCAGCAGAGCAGCGATAATGAAGGTCTCTCCTCTCTAGCTCCAAACTCACTCGTCTGCACCGCGATTATGGACTCATAAGTGCCGATTCCAGGTTGAGCCCCCACTGCGGGAGCATCGGCCCATCAGCTGTGTGTCTGTGGGTATGTGTAACCCGTATGTGTGTAGCCTGTGTGTGTTAATCTCTCACGCGCTCTGTTAAGATGAATCAACACAAACCGCTGCAGAGCGCGAGCCTGGCACAGAGGTGCGCGCTCTGGCGCATCTGGCACAGTCGGTTAACGGCACCGAAAGGAAACTGGCTCCGCTCCGCGGCTATTTCGCGTCCGACGTCTATGTTAAGCACATGTTGTTATTGATATTGTAGCGTCCGACCCGACGTAACTACAACAACATAACACAAACTTATCTGACAGCTCTCTCACTTTTTCCTCTGCTCCTCCTCACTCACCTACACACACTGTCTTCCTCACACTCACCCCGGCCCCTCAGCTTCTCATCCAACCATACCCTACCTGCCCGTACACATTCACAGTCAGTCAGGAATCACACAACTTAAACATCACAACAACATTACTGCGGGGTCGCAACAATATTTTCAGTTGTGCAGTATATTATGACAAGTCCCATTGCTACGTGGCATGATGGGCACAGCGACCCTCCCTCCCCCCCCCCCCCGAAAAAAAAATTGTTGCAGCCTATTTGCCGTTTCTGTGCGTACATTGAAATTGAATCCTGGCGGCGCCACTGCATTCACACATTCAGATTGTAAAATGTTGAATGTGAATAAGACCTAGCTGAGCTGCTCTGCCCCCTACTAGGCCCAACAGGCTCAAAGAAACACAAAGCATGCAGCCGGGGAAAATAGATAGAAAGGCCCAACTTCATGCAAATATTCTCTGATTCCAGCCTAAACAGGATCAACATTGTTTATTACTGTAAATGATAGTATTACATCAATATCAATTCCATACAACATGTGTTTATCCAGAGACGTTGGTGTATCTGCAGCAGGAGGAGGTAAATTCTGCAGAGAACAGATTCATGGAAGGTCAGACGCTGCCAACTCCTTTACGTCCATATGTGTGAACACACCGTAACACAAAGGTGACCCGGGAGAGGCAGAGTGTAAATGCCTCTAAATGACTAGAAACTATGATGTGGGCTTGTGACAACATGTTGAGATAAACCAGTAGTAAAAAAAAAAAAGCATTGCATATGTTCAGTAAAAGTACACAGTAACTTCAAAGAAACAGGTCACACTGAAGTATTATGCTGCTAAACACAGAAGGAGAGTGTTAGACATTCAGCCAGCATACGGCTGAATGTTCTTTTGAAAGTTCCAGTCCTATTATTATAATAGTCTGAGCTGCATTCAAAGCCATTGTCAAATCCTGTAAAAACCACACACCTGTGGCCGCATTATATCCACATTACTGTGTCAAACAAACTGTCAGATTCTGTAGAGTGTGAATTTCTTGGCTCCACGTTAGCACACATTTTGTAGAGCAGCTGGCACCGAGACAGTCTGCACCAGCCGCTTGCTCGTGAAGCACCGCAGCGTAAAAAGCTGTGTGTAACGCTGTGTGATCCTCCCTCAGATCCTGATGCTGTCCAGCCTACAACCAGTGAAGACGCTGCAACGGTGTACCCTCCATTCAAAATGCACCTGTCCAGAGTAAGACACACCTGTACCACTAAGCCTGTGTGTTGCTTGGCAACAGTTCTGCTAAATGAACAAAAGCAGTAACCCACATGGGGCTTTGGTTTACAGTGATTTCAGAGCATGGCACTCTTGCACTCTGTTCTACATAGTGTCTAACAACGCCCTGTGGGTCTTTTTGCTTTAATAATGCGTTCATGACTTTCTATCACTGCAAATCGCAGAGACTTCAGAGGAAAACAATGACAGTCGGCTGCGCACATGCTGAACTGAGATTCTCCCCAGTAGATTCTTTGATATGAAAATAAAGCCTCACTAAAATGAATTTAAAAAGCCATTTTGTGAGTTAACTTTAAAAAAAAAAAGTTACATAGTACAAATGACAATTTGTTTAAATTTAATATTACTGTAATTTTGAATAGGTTTTAGCTTCATTTGTCCCTTAACAGTAAGATCTTATATTTCTCACATTTAGGCTGGTTCTTTTGTAGTATACAAACAACTTTTGACTATTTAAATTAAATTGTGATTATCACACCAACAAATTTTGATGATCTCATTTTTTAAAATGTTGTCAACTGTGCTAATAGTGATGTTGTGTTTTTATCAAGAGTGACATAATAAGGGGCGGTGTTTAGCTCTGTTGGTAGAGTTCGAATCCCGTGCTGAGCGGCCCTATCCTGTGTGTCATTCCCCCCCTCTCTGCCTCCCGTTTCCTGTCTCTCTCTCGACTCTCTTGTACATTAAAGGCAAAAATGCCCCAAAAAATACAAAAAAAAGAGAGAAAAGAAAAAAAAGTGACATAATAATTCAACAACATTGTTTCAACCTTCAATCGCAGTGAACCAGAAAAAAACAGTCCAATAAAAACAGATTCAACAGGGTTGAAACCTTGTCAGTATAGAGAGTGAGAGTTTACTTTAGCACTATGTGTCAGCTACTGCCAGTTACAAGCTAACAAATAACACGAGCAAAAGATATTAGCTGTGGCAAAACGCCGTGATCCTTCTGCTCGTCTCTGGTTCTGGTCTGGACAGACTCCTCTCAGTCTGGGTCTGACTGAGACTCAAACTTGTGGCTGAGTCTCTTTGATGTTTCCTCCTCTGACCATCTTCATACTTTCAGCTCTTTCACCTGCCACTGAAACTTTGTCAGGAGAGAGAGAGAGTAATATTTTCCTTTAGCACAGCCACCAATGCTGCAAGTTACTGCTAAGAAACAACAGTATTTGTACATGTTACACACTGAAACATGTCTGCAGGGGAACCAGTTTCAAAGCACCAACACATTTTTGTTATTTTATGATCTGGATGAATAAATATTGACTAAACCTCAACCCTGAACTATTTAAAGGTGAAGAGAACTGAAGCATGAACTGCTGATTCACAGTGGGATCTGCAGTATTGACAAACTATTACAGTAACATTACATGGAACCACTCTATGCAACTCTCAAAAATATGTAGGCTACACTGTGTCCGCACAAAGATTTTGTTGCATAAGAAAACTCACTACGACTATTAGTTATAAGATTTAGGGATAACATTAAAAAAAAAAAAAAATCAATTCAATTAGTTTGAGATGGCTGGAGAAGCATCATACGTTCAGACATTATGTCCAGGTAGTTCAGTTGTCTTGCTCTGTGGCAGTTACAGTGAAACACATTACTCCATTGCTATGTGGCAGCAGCTGCATGTGGAAGTGGGTCAGGACAGTAATTCCTTATGAGAGAAGAGAGCAGAGAGCTGCCAAACATGTCACTGTCTGTTACACAGCAATGAAGAAAGGAGAATGGAGAGAGCGAGAGGAGGGGATGAGGCAAAAACAGAGAGACTCAGACAAGGAGAAGGAGAAAAAAAGAGAGAAACTGAAAGAAAATGAGAAGAAACTGGGAGAAAACAATGATGGAGCAGAAGGGTGGAGATTAGGAGGCAAGGGAGCAGGCGAGAGAGGGAGTGGGAGGAGAAAGAAAGGGATCAGAGTGAAAGCAGAAACAGTGGGAGAATGAGACGAGAGGACAGAGAGGGAGAAACAGAGCCAAAGACTGATAGATTAAGAAAGAGAGAAGAAATGGAGCAGTGGAGGAGTGCACGGGCCAAAACGGTGCAGCACGACGCCGGGATTAATCGAGACGTGCTGGGGAAAAGAGGCGGCAGATAGACAGCTGTGCTGACTGGACCAATTCTTTTGTCAGTACAAGAGGAAGATGAAAGATCCTTTTCAAATGTAGCCAAAGCGCGCACGCACACACACACACACACACACACACACACACACAGTGGGCAAGCCATCTGGAAGAGTGTCATCAGCCGGCCTTCACAGAGATAGGGGAAGACTGAGAGTAGATAAGAAGTGAGACAGGGAGGTGAAGCCTCAATTATACTTCAACACGCACAAGGACAGACAGCTGCGGACACTAGGACATGTAGTTGTTCTTATCACACTACATTCTCACCCGCTCAGAGCCCAGTCAGAGGCCATACACACAGTTGGTGGGCCCTGGAGTGTGTGCACAGTCCACATGGTCACAATAAACAGGACACACACACACACACACACACACACACACACACACACACCACCTTATGATGATCACATTTATGTAATTCAAACCCTTTGCATACCCACTGATGCAGAAAAGTATGAAAGGAGAAATGAATGATGCCCATGAGAATGATAAGACCAAACATCACTGTGTCGCTTTTGGTTATAGAGATATTATTAAATGTTTAGCATCCAAGCAATTTACATAAATTCACTTATAGTTACAACAAATCTCTAATATGAATAAGAATGAGAACAGCAAAAGGATTTTAGCATTTTAGAGAGGTGTGAATGAGAGAGACACTCAGGACATGAGAAGCGTTCTAAGGTGAGACTTGTCTGTCTGTGAAGTTATGTGTACTAGAATAATTAATAGTGTCCTCCTTGGTTCTGTCGACCTGAAATGTCACTACAGCTTTGCTTTTGCTGTCTTTGCATGACTTGAAAATAAAATGCATACATGCATGTTAATTCTGTCATATCCTGCCTCCTCCAGAACATGTCTATGGATATTCTCATTCATTCAGGTCATTGTTCCTTTCTGGGAAAATTGAATACGATTCAATTTGCCCTGAAAAAAACCTCCTATGTGTGAACTGTGAACACCGGGCCCTGGTTGTTGCTCAGTCAGAGAGTCACACCGCCTTACAGCTAAGGGAATCTGATACTGGTGTCTTGCTCAGGAATATCCTGCACACTACAAATCCTGTGGCACAAAATGTCACGCCAACACACCAAATAGTTATTCACATACAGTAGTTCATTCGCAACCTAAAATGTCAGAGGATAAAGTCATCATGTTTCATCCCTTGGCAGCAATGAATGTCTACTTACAATGGATGGCAATGCCTACTATATTTTACAGGACCACCATCCATATAAAATGCCTCATGACTAGCAGGGCTAAAAACAATTTCAGTGCACACACACACAAACAGATACTGTAGTTTATTTTGAGTCAATCCCACATTCAGTGTTCTGCTGTAGGAAATAGCAGAGTAATAATTTATTTCCTGCAAACAGGAGATTTTTGTTCCCTGACTTTAGCCTCCCCACAGGAAACATAAGTCCCCTATTAAATCTGCACCAAGCAAGCCTGAGGACACACTGCCTGGAGGACAAACTTGGGGACAAGATGACTCACTCGCTGACGTTCCATACTACTAATCAGAGGGTGAGGGTTCAAGGACACGTTCCACATAAGCACAGTAAAAAAAAAAACGAAATGATACGAAAAATGATAGTGACCTCCTGACAACAAGCCACCCTTTTATTTGTTGTATTTGGCTGAACAGGAGAATTGTGTGGACACATACAATTTTTCCAAAGGAGCTGGAAGGACAACCATCTCCAGAATGATGGGATGGAGTTCAAATTTAGCTTTAGTTGCTCTGTTACATTTAATCCCTCTTAAATGGTGAACAAGATGTGCCAGATAATCTTTGCTGAAAACGTACTTTCTGTTCAGCTTCTAACAAAGTGAACATACATTCAACCAGCTCATCTGAACAGCGATTATATTCCAATTAGAACAACAACAAAGAAATGAAGCTGTTATTTCTTTTTGTATTTTTTTTATTGATATCAATGTGACTTCCTGATTAAACAAACTTTAGTACAGGTTGTACAGAGAGCAGTTTATAGCCTACCTAAATAAAAAACACCTTTGTGGTTTTCAATCAGTCTTGATCAGTAACAGACTTTAAACCCATTTGAAAGAAAAGATACAACTCCAAAAAGACTATGAGAAGCTTCATATGGTGCACTCAATTAGACAGCATACTGTAGGCTCAGAGCTGAGTACCAGGCAGAGACCAGACCAGACCAGACCTTCTTCAAGAACTGCAGACAACAAGGTTGTAGGCTGAGAACCTTCACCATGAGCTGCACAAAGAATCAAAGCTCCTGCTGACTGGATGTCAGAGCACCTACTCCTGGAATGGAGACTGACGTCCTCCAATGAGACGATGAGCTGAGCCTCGTGCAGCAAAATGCCTTGTGGGGAAACAGTTTCTCCAGAAAAAGGTTAAACCGGATGTTTCAAACAGCAGGTTTAAGAATCAGTATTTGATGACCTGAGACTTAGAACCACTCATTCCTTTTTCTACCACTGGGTTTTTCTTGTTTTTATTAAACCAGTAGGAATAATTCTCAGCACAAAACACTACTATCAGCACCAGACAGAAGTCATATGGCATTGTAAACACAGCTCACACCATACCAGTGACTGTCACTAATGCACACACCGGAGTTCACACCATTGACAGCAGCAATAAACAAAGTAGCCTAACACCATCAGAGGGAAGCTGCAGATGTACAGAACTGAATCTGTGGACATCATTTGAAGGTACAATATGTGGGCACTCACTGCGGCTGGAGTGAAACGTACATATTTATATTTATACAGTTTATAAATAATACTGAGGTCGGCCAGCTGGAAAATATGTCTCAAAGCACCATTTAAGGAGTTCCAGTACATTGTGTTTCTGTTGAGATCAGGTAGTTGGCTGTTCTGCTTTTTGTGTTTAGTCAGACCAATGACCACAGCAGCAGTGAAAACAAGGTCACAGGCTTTGGACAGAGAGACTGGAGGTGGCCTAACTAATGCTATGCCGATGTCTGTCAGTGAGGAGACACCATCATTTTGCTGGATCCCCAACCACCTCCCACAGCTTCCAAATGGCTAACAAGGAATCATAGGACTCTTAGGGAAGCTGCAGTCCATGGTTAGTTGCTGGGCCACTGACACTGGATGCTGTTTCACTGTCCAGGAATCAACAAGTCCAATAATAAGTGATTGCTCTTCTCTCTAGTTGTTCTTCCTGAGCACAAAGAATAAAAATGTGTTGAGGGATACTTTAACAAAAATTTGTTTTAATTTATTATTTTCCTATTGTCTTACTTTGAGGCTGTATTGTATGTGACCTTCAGACTATTTTTTGTTCATAAATAGTTTCTTTTGTGTTGGCTTAACATCTGCATTAATGCTCTGAAAACCATTTCCCTTGGGGCTCAGTTTTAATGACCGGAACAGCAAAAACATGAATTAATGATCTTTAATGAGTAAGGGCGCTTCCTGTAGTGAGGCACCCAAACTGAGCCCTGTGCCATGCAGTTATTTTACTCCCTTAGGTATCTAGAACCATATGCTATTAGGAACGGCAAACGTAGACTAGAGATGGTCCCCCTGTAAATAAATAAATAAATAAGCTTATTACGACTCATAGTTAAGTTATATTGTTAGGAGACCTCTGGCGGTAATTATCATGGGAGCAATTGAGGAACGTAGACAACAGTAGAGTGAAGTGCGTGATATTAGGAGGTTGCAATGGATGCATGGATCAACATTCTACAGCTGTGCTTTGTGGTTCTCAACCTTTTTGGAGCACTGGAAAAACCCCTGCATACTTTTTTTAACAACCCTGAGGACCCCCCCCCTTGACCCTCACCACTACCCAGATGTTAGGTGGGTGCAAAAAAGTCCCAAACCCATTTGACAAAATAAAGAAATAGCCTTTTTAATTGCATCAGTGCATTTTTATTCACGGTTCTGAAGGCAAATATGCGATCTCAAAGGTTGCTGTACACTGAACATTGCACATTGCAGATTAGTGACTTTTACACCATCTTCCAGGTGTGGGTAGGGATGTGGGGGCTCATAATTTCAAAAGAACACAGGGAGTGTTGAGTTTGTCTTTAAAAAGACAAATGAGAGTGAATCAAAACGATCAAAATGTGACTTCTTATTCAAATAGGACCAATTTCCATTAAAACATATGGGATATGAGAAAAAATGCTTAAGCCTAACTTAGTTCGATAGCTCAAGTCACTATTTTAGTAAAATGATAAAAGTCTGTAAACTTCACTCAATCAAATGACGAGTTTAAAGTTTTTAGTAATCCTTGCAATAATATCAAGTACCACTAGGGGTCCGAGTACCCCGGTTGAGAACCACTACTCCAGTTCCTAGGCTGCGTCCTTCTGAGGATGCCATCTTTGAAGGTGTGGTCCCTCTTAGCTGTCGTAGACCTCAAAGGCTGATCTGAAATGAGAGAGTCTGATTTCTGCTGTGCATCACCAGCTGTACCCACCCTCACTGTTGCATTGCAAAGCGGGACTCCTGTTGCCTAGCAACCTTCACATCATGAAACTTGTTTTTCCACACAAACTTGTGTTTGCTAGACCCTTGCTTTCAAAAGTTGCACTGTAAGCTGTTGAATTTCTATTTAAAGTGTAGCCCTCTGTTGGTGGTGTTTGCTGCCATTATTTTCATCATCAGCACACGATGAGTCATGGGATAGGTTAGACCATGACTCATCGACCTGTTGGATCCTTCTGGTGAAGCATGGTAGAAATGTAATGGAAGGATTACTTGAAGACTTTGACCATATACTTGCTAATGTCTGCTAGGTTACGTCCATATTTATATGTATCTTTTGACCTTGATTATAGCGCCACCATCTGGCTGATTGGGCTCATGGTCTGTGGGCAGCATTTACACAACAATTACTGGGCAAAGCTTTGTGTTTCTAATTCAGTTTTGCTCTGGTAAGAGGTTCATGTTTTAGTAACAGTGCTGCTGTAGCACTCAATTGTTAGCTTCAGATCCTTCTGTTTGTGACACCAGCCATCATCAAAGAACAGCATGTGATTCTCCAGTTGTGATATGATTGTTGTCAGTCTGATAAAAAACCCTCCACAAGGTTAATTACAGATTTAACACAGCTTTTTAGCTCAGGAAAACCTGTTCATTCATGGTGAAAGAGACAGTGGCTGTTATGAGGATGAAGGCACTCTGTTGTCTAAATTTAGAAATACATGTTGGACACATGGGACCACACGATAGGTGATGAAAAGAGATGGCTTCCCCTTTGTTAACACAGATTATTACACACTTATTGTCAAGGGGATTCCTTAAGTGTTAAAAGCTACTGTGTAATCTTGTAACAAATGCTCCTCTTTTTCCTCCCTTTTTTTTTTTTTTTTACATCTTTGTGACTTTCTTCAATGAACCAATTAAGAAAAAGTCAACATCCAGCCTCAAAGTAGGCGGCACATAGAGGGAAAAAAATATTTCCGCGAATGAAACTGCTGCAAAGAGAATCCATGCATTATGGACACCAGACTGGACTTTTGCCTTTGTGTTTGGCCTCAAGATTAATAATGAAACATTCCTGCTCCCACACAAGAGCATTAAATATTAAATGAACAAAAAGAAGCTGTTAAATGGGACCCTGTGCTGCACATTTGGTATGTGTGGCTACAGCAACCGGAGCGCACTGTTACTGCAGAGGCAGAGAGCAGAATGAAAACTGAACTTGACAGCCAGCAGCTGAACTCACTGCGCTTCATTCAGACATGTGAGCCAAAGTGCTGCGAGACAGCTGCCAGTTGGCTCCATAACCCTCTCAAAAGTGGCAGCTCGGGGTTTTAGTTTCCAAAACATGAAGACAACTTTGGGAAAGTCATTCACTCGTTTAAGCCTTGATATCGAAGAATAACTAATTCATTGGCCCCGCCAACCTTTTCTCATCATGTGGAGCCACAGCACTCCCCTATGTGCGTGTATGGAAGTTCTGTTTAATTTGCAGTACAAGTACTTGGATGATGCTTTTAACTAAAGTAACTTGCAAGAAGTGCGTTCAAACAGCTCTCGTGTCTTAACAAATCAAAAGTACAACTTCCGAATGTCGAACAGCGTGGACCAGTGAGAGCTTTTCTTTCGGCCCGCAGCAGAGGATGAATCACAGTGGGGTTCAGAGAAGAGAACAGAGATGAACATCCACGCAATGGTTGCATGACAACTGAAAGTTCAAAATCAAAAGTGTTAAAACTGAACTCAAACTGCATGTCTACAGTGGGTGTGGAGAATACCACCATCAACTGTGAAGAAATACACGCAACCATCACTGATTTACTCACCCACACAGATCATACAGAGGCTGCACTGATCAACGCTGAAGTCAGCTGTTACATTCTGTTCAACTGCATCACTAGTTACAGAAGGACAGAAGGGAGGAGCAAAGGTGAGGAATCTGGATGCATCAACACCTCTTTATGTAAGAGAGCAACACAAGTGATCAGATTTCAGTTCAATATGAACGCTCCATCAGCATACTGTATTTCAGCAAAGGTGTAGTGATGCTGGACCACACCAGAATGATGCACCACTTTTCTTCTCCAAGTGGTGAAATAAAATATCCGCAGTTCAAATAATCTAATTGAAATATATAGGTTTTTATATTGATATGTACTGTAAGGTGTATCGATTGGTTTCCAAACATCAATCAAGCATGACGGAACAAGCAAGAGAGCGTTCCTTAAAAGTTGCTGATAGCTGTCTGTAACCTCAGAGCTGCACAATTGATTAAATTGTTAATCAAGATTTTTTTTTTTAAAGGCAGAAAACATCCCTCCATCCATTCTTCACTCTTCTGTTAGTTTCTTTACTTGTGATGTATTTTAAAAACAGGCATTACAAATCCAGCCAACCATGGACACATTGGAAATCAAAGCTAATGTTTTCTAAACTATTAGCTTGGTTTGACCTTTGGGCCTCAGCCCTGTGCTGCTGTTTCTCTCAGCATCAACATTTCTGCTGCAGCTTGCTTTGCTCAGCACAAATGAATAAATGGAATCGTACAAACACAAACACCCATGCTGCTTAACGTCAGGCTAATTACAGGCTACATGACTCTAATATTACTGAAGTAGATAGTAGTAGTTTGCCTTATGCTGCATCATATTCTCAACATGAGGAAAAGGTTAATTTAGTCAGTCAAGGCTTAATCATAGTCAAAACACGTGAATATACGAACGCTGATCTCCTTTAAGTGATCAGACCAGGTGGTTAATTTGCTTTCCTATACAACACTATTGTAAAAAAACAAAAACAAAAAAAAAACATTATGTCAGATGATTTTCATATCACTTGGCTGAGATTTTATATCACTACTTTCATCACTACTGATTATTGATTTGCTATTCAATAGATGTCTCATGCTCTACAGAACATCTATTGTAGAAAATAATTATTTACAATTTGACAGGTTGGAGTTCACTTGCAGGCTGCCAGTTGAATAAGCCAGCTGTAGGATGTGTATGAGTCAGTAGTAAAAAAAAAAAGAAAAAAAAGAGGAGAAGCTGGTTCTGGTTAAAAGCTCCACAAGCCCTGCCCAGTGTCTCAGTGACTTTTGCCTATAGATTGAGACAGAGAGCTGCTGTCTGCCTACCACACGTTAAAGGAATAGTTCACCAAAAAATGAAATTCAGTCAGTAGTGACTACCCCTCATGCTGAAGAATACTCCGGAGTAGTTTTTTATTCCTCAAAGTGTATCTGGAGACCGGTTCGTAGTAGTAACGAAAACTTTATATGAGAGTAATAGGCTCCCGACACAAAAACGTCCATAAAACTACACAAAAAACATTTGATATTCCTCCACACTGCTCGTCCACTGCAATCCAAGTGTCCTGAAGGGATATAGTCCAGAGTTTACTGGAAAGAACGTCATACAGGACATTTTTACAGCCTTAACAGTCCTGTATTGAATTTGCCTGGTGCATGCTCTCACGTTCAGGTGACGCATGCGGACGTGACCGGACTTGCCTCATTTGCGTTGTTTCCAGTAAACTCTGGACTATATCCCTTCAGGATACTTGGATTGCAGTGGACGAGCAGTGTGGAGGAATATTAAATGGTTTTTGTGTGTTGTGCTATTGACTCTCATATAAAGTTTTCGTTACTACTACGAACCGGCCTCCCAGGTCTCCAGATGCACTTTGAGGAATAAAAAACTACTCCGGAGTATTCATCAGCATGAGGGTGAGTCACTAATGACTGAATTTCCTTTTTTGGTGAACTATTACTTTAACCTCAGAGCCCGACAACGTGGACCATGGGATACAGTCTGGGGAGAATGCTGCTGAACCAACACCATAATCAATAGTCTGAGCACCAATAACAAGGCTGAGCAGGCACCAGGGAGAGCTGCTAATGAGAGAGACAACAAGAGTCTGCTTCTTTCTTGTTTTTTTTTGTAAATAAGGCTGACGGCAGAAGTTTAGGACTTCAAACTAAAACATGTGGGTCATCTAAACTCCTGACACTGGGAAACCTAACTTGGCTCAACTGGATGTTCAGCACTGACACACACACACGCACACGCACACGAACACACACACACACACACACACACACACACACACACACACACACACACACACACACACACACGCACACACACACACACACAGTCGACACACACTGAAGTTTGCATCTGAAGTTTTTAGTGCAAAGCTTAAGTTGAGTTGAGTGTATTGTCAAAATGAAATCCATAAACTACATATAAACTTGTTTACATGATTTATATGATGTATTTTGCTGGTTGGTATGAATACTGTCAGGCAAACGCAGAAGTCTGACAAAAACAAACAACAAACAAACAAAAAACAGACTGTAACAATGTTACTAGTTAGGTCTTGGTGGATTCAGATGAATACTGATGCTGTTTATTCAGAGAGTGTGATGTTGAAACATGAATCCAAAAGCTGAACTTCACAAATCTGGCTCAGCTGGTCCTGGTGCATGTTCTTGTATGAATGAAGACACCACAATAAAACAGGAAGTAATAAACAAACAGGAGGAAAGAGAAAACATAAACCTAGGTTTCAGGATGGGACATGACAGTTATTGCCCCATAAACATGACTGTTTGGCTAACTGTACTAAAGCACACATACACACTGCCCACATAGATAACACAGATGTAGAATCAATGAAGAATGGACAAAAGAAATAAACAATCAATCTGCAATCTGTACGTGCAAGAACACTATTGACTAAAGAAACTGTTATTTGGGAGGTGCAAAAATGAATTTTTTATAATGACTAATCAATGTAGGGATTGTACCGAGTCACTATTTCACGGGCTGAATCAGTAGCTTTTAGCAAGAGCAGCTCAGCCGTAAAAAACAAAACAAAACAAAAAAACAGGAGCAACAGCAGCACTGACCTGAAGACAGTCATAGCTGATTGTTATAGCTGTATGAATGTTGATGTGTTGTCAGTAATAAAGTGCATTTTCAATGCTGATGTAACCTCATACCTCAGGAGCAAAAAAGACGAATGACATAGACAGTGAGTCTTTGAACTGAACTGAACAAAATGATTCACGTTTTCTGCCTCTAGTGCAGACTTCATTAATTTTACTAGCTGCTTTAACAGTGTCCATCTGGGCTGGAGCTGCTGTGAAGTGTTGCTCTGCTTATACTGCGTATTTATCAGCCTTGAGAAATCTTTCATTAGCTGCCAATGTGCATGTTTCTGTCCTGCACATCGGCAGTATTAGACACAACCTGAATTTGAAGCTCACAGCAGATCAGTCATAATAAGTATAAGTCATAGTCATAGTCATAACAACACAAAAGGAGTCAGTTCACCTCACTCTCCACACTACAAATCCCATAATACACTGCAACAGCTACCGCATGGTCATCACCAAGCAACAAATTAACAATAACACCCCTTTCAGAAATCACGATACAGTTTTCACCAGCTTGTTCACATCTAATCTATTCTCATTTTGCTTGAAGGCACCGAAAAACAAAGTTCTTTTAATTTTCATTTTCATTTTCATTATTAAATTTAATTTTAATTAAGAAAATTGACCTTTCCAAATTCATATTTCTGTTAAAGCAGTCAGTTTTAGTCTTGGACTTCGACATACTTTTTGTTTTAAATTTTGTCCCCTTGTCTGATTGAGTTTGACACCCCTGCCTTAGTCCATCCGGTCTTTATGTTTCATCCTGCACGCTACAACATCCACACTCTCACTCCAACACACCACCACATACTGCTGACTTTACTGATTTCCATGCCTCCTAATTTGGTTTAATGAGATATTCTTTATTAACTGTATACCATTGTTTGTCTCCATGGTCACTTGAGTCAGGTCGTTAGAGTCTTACTTCTTGCCTAAGAAACATAGTTCTTGCATGTTTTTTGTTACAAAGATCTTAATGTACAAGTGCTTTTCTTCATTTTGTTGTCCTGGTCCTGTTAACAAAAATAAAATGCATTTTATTTCAATTGTTTCCCATGCCTATAAATAAATTACATTATACAGAATAACCTTGACGTGCTCCAATTGCTCCATCTCCAGTTTGAGGTATTTTACACTCCAGGTCAGGTTTTCTTGAATCAAATCACAAATACAGATGTTAACGTGTAGTAAGAGGTGTGATCACAGCTCCTTTCAGTGGGCTGGGATACCCAGACTGAAGAGGAGACACGAAAACTGGATGAGTCATGTGTCGCTGTGTGTTGTCCAGACCAGACTGTTTCACTGCATCCTCACATCCGGAAGATGATTTGACACACACTGAATTATCTTTGAATGATTAGACACAGTCAGACATCTTCAGTCGGGACGTCAGATGAATCTCGTTAATGAGAATTCAGTCACAATGAAAGATGACAACTATCAGTAATTATTACCAGTGATGCTCAGACTTTGAGTTGTGTCTTTATCGCCTCAAATATGACAGTTACTCACTCAGCAGTTGAACTCAGTATTACTTCTGCCCCAGCTCCTCCACGGTCACACGCACGCACACACACACACACACACACACACACACACACACACACACACATGCTCCTTCACCACCTCATCTACTGTGAACTAATATTTAATTTAGGAAATGCGCTCATAAAACTGGGGCTTTTGAGGAAAACGGGAGAGGAATGATAATGAGGCGAGGAGGAGTTTGGTCTCAGAGCTAACTATTATCCATAACCAAATCGGGCTGTGTCAGCAGTTTTCACCTCTTATCTTTGACTGGTTTTTCTGGAGCAACACTCAACTAATTAACACTATGTGGAGGTTATGCACAGAGGAGGAGTCACAAGGAAAATGAGGAGCAAAACAACTTGTAAGGTCACTGTTGTTGGGCTTTGGTAATGAAGCTTTTACCTTAACTGCAAACATCAACAAAACTGCAGGTAGTTTCACATACAGCAGGCTTTTCCATCAGACCTGGGGTCATTGTTAAGAACATGTAGGTTAAGCTTCATGCAAGAAACTCCATTTTCTGTTTAAGAGACATCATGAGCCTTTATATGGTCTACATGGTTATTTTGATCCATTAGGCTGCTCTTTTCTTCAGGGTCATTGCAGGTCAGTTGACCATGATTCCACAGAGGCTTCAATAAGACCAAATAAGGCTGGAGAAACCAGTTTTCATCCCATCTTCGAAGATTCCTAGTGAATGATATATTCATATCATTTATGAATATAATTTATTATTAATTTATAATTCATATGATTTTAGACTTTGCACCGACTGACTCATAAATGGGTGCGGATACATCAGTGGTGAAGGATGTTGTCGGTGAATTCAGCTGACATGTTGGTTTATGTTCAGATCTCTCTGTTTTGTTTACACTGAAGGTGCCATGTAAGAATGTGGCCAAAAACGGTTACTGCAGTCAAATTCAAAATACAGTGATCTCGTTTTTCCTCCCAGCCGTAGTGGCAGCTCAGTGGAAGCAGACCGGAGGCTGAAATGTCACTGACGCCGCCGTGACTGGGAGAGAGGGCTAGGTGGCACAACATGCCAACACGTAAATTCAAAACATAAACATGATTTGCAGTCTGCAAAAAAACATTTTTAATGCAAACACTCTGGCTGTACAATTGTTGTTGGTGAGTTCATCATGTTATATGAACATTATTCCTGAGTCTCTGTGACATATTAGGAGGATTTTACGGCCAGTTGCTTTAGATTTCTTACATATTGTACATATTGAAAGTAATGCGCTGGTATGGACAAGTACACAAAACACACAAGGAGTAATGGAAAGTGTTTCCCATTCATCACCTACACTACATTTTCTGCCAACATGGGTTCCTAATTAATTAATTAACATGTGTCATCATAATATCACATAAAAGAGATCTTATAATTTGTGTTTTAAAGTGTTGCACAGAGCTGGTGAAACATGTAGTGGACTCATCATGATTAGAATCTAATTTCTGTATAAAATAGTCACACACTTGGCTTTTAAAGGGAATGGGACGTGGCAATGTGATTAGTTTATTGCAGGTTTAGGACCAAACACCTGGTGCAGTTTTTTCTTTTGGTACAATAGCCCAACAAATGTTTTTACACTGTGCACTTCATATTACAAATCTCAATATTTAATTTCTGGATATTTATATAAAAAACCTTTCCATTTTTCACAAACTTCAACAGACACCTTTGTATCACCTCTTTTTCATTTTGGTGAGAGAACCTGAAACTGCAATGGATTCAGGTAGACAACCCTGCTGATGTAGTAAAACACATAAAAGCTGGCAGTGGAAAAGAGAGGTGGTCCCCCAGTGAGCCCAGTGAACCCTGAGCCGGATGGAGTGAGACATTGATGGATAAATGCTCTTTATACGCTTTATCTGCACTTAGGTTACATGGAATTTCACTACAAGGTTTTGTGTCATGTATTCCCTTGAATTGTACCAGGGAACTGCCTCTTTGCTCTTTATCAAAAATATGTCATCAAGCCACCAGCAGGGGATTCTTTGCCCTTTTAACTACTGTGAGCGATTGGATGACCAGTGGGATTTTTCACAGATGAAAGCCACTGCAGAAACGTACCATCAGCATTTCTTGGAAGGCACACATAGGAGTGGTATATGGTGTACTGCTGGAGGTGGAAGAATTGGAAGAAAAGGATTGTAAGAGGCAGAGCGGTATTGATGTGGAGACATGGTGAAGGAGAATGAGGGGCAGCCAAGTGAGAGATCAGAGATAGATTGATGGATAGACAGGTGGTTAGATAGATAGGTGGACCAATCAGAGAGAGTGAGAGAGAGAGGAGCAGCAGAGGAATGGGAGAAAATAACCAGATAGAAAATAGCAGGTAGCAGTTTCTCTGCTGCCTCCAGTAATGACACCAGTGGGAGGTGATTATTGGGTAGAAAATAAAGCCCAGGTCTCCCCTGCTGATCACTACAGAGCCATGTCGAACACTTACAGAAAAACCTCACACAAAGAGTGGGCTGCAACATTATGGAGGTTATTTTCTATCATAAATCAAGAGCATATTATGTTGATTTGAGAGCATTACTTTTTGATTTGACGTTCAGAAAACTCTGCTCTCATATTCAAATTTACTCTGCTTGCGCTCAAACTATGTGCTCGATGTTTAAACCTGTGCTCTCGGATTCAAAGTTGCCCTGCTCGTGCTCAAACTTTGCTTTCGCATTCAAGTTTGCCCTGCTCGTGCTCAAACTGTGTGCTCACACTTGGTCACAGCTGCCTGCGCAGAGTGTTTCCTCTTGCACGGAGGAAAGTCCTGCTCTCGGATCTCTGCTCTGCTCACGGAGTTTCTGTCAACTGTCAACCAATAGAAGACCGGCTACTGTTGACCAATCAGATCATCCCTACTTCTATGCTTCTTTGTGGGTGCGTTCACTGTAATTCAAGGAGCGTCACATACGGGCGGGCACTCTTTCTACCGGGTTTATCTATTTCTGCCCCACAGGCTGTTAAATGTGGCGGCTCCCTTTATGTTTTGACAACTTTTGGAATAAAATATCAGTTAATTAATACACGAGCGCCCGTGCTTTTCATTACAATAGGTAGCTATATAAACATAAACTAGCAGTAGTAGCGGATGGGTGCCTTATGTATGTTTTTTTTTTTTAATCCACGTTCATCGGTATATATGTTTTATAGTCTAAATGCCAAGAGTCACTTGTAAGTGCTGTGATAAGAGGATTAGCAGAATTTCTCTTGCATAACTTTAACCATGAACATCAATTACAAGATGAGGAATGTGACAGACATACAGTACGATCAGTAGCACGTTGCATTCAATAAGGCGATGGATCCACTCACAGTTTAGAGGCGTCTCATAATTATATCTGAATGACATTTGATAAGAGGGCTTGGATTCAACAAACTACCATGTAACACAAGACATGGCAGCGGCTGACTGAATGAGTGGGATGGTTTTTATTTGTTTTTCTGTTTGTTCGTTTTTTAGCCCACCCACGGGGGAAACAGAATTTGACAATAACATCTGATTCCTCCCTTTGACGAAAGCAAGAGGATTAGAGAACGAAAAAAAAACAAAACAAACAAAACTAATTGTTCTGTGTTTCCAAAAAATGTTGCCAAATGTATTAGATTTTGAAGGGGCACTCATCAAGGACATGTCTAGAGGAGGGACTGAGGCAGGAAATGAAAAGGGAGTTGATAGTATTTAGTTTGAATAGGCTGCACATCTCATGTTGAGTATGAAAAAAAACTCACAGCCTGAGTTGTGTACTCAATTACTCCAGTCATGTCTTTTGTGGAGAGAGCCGAATGGACTATATATGGCTGGAGTATTTATTCTTTATGCGCAGCAGGGAGGTAAGCCCAGAATAAATGTAGCTGCCAACACAGAGGCCTGTGTTCACTTGACACTCATTTGTGTTTTTACAGTTGCATAAAAAACTGCTGTCATTTGAATAGAAGTATCCTCATTTGGTGGGTACAACATTTGGAGAGTCAGCCAAGAGAGAGGGGGAGGAAAGCAAAGAGACGCAGTCCCTTCTCAAGAGACACATGCCAGCATTAAGATGGAGTAACTCCAGACAAGATCAGCTCAGGCCTGTGGACATTAAAGATGCTAATACTCATGCCAGTGTCAGTTTCTGATGTGAGGAGAAATAAAAACAGGAGTGATCTCAAGACTGCCCCATCATGCTCTGTTAGAGAATGCAAATGTGTATCCCCTCCTTTCCACCAGGTGGACCTGTTTGGACCTGGTATTACTGTAACATCGATCACAAGTGGTCAGCTCCAAGTACAGGTGTGAACAAAGCCATGACACATTGAGGACACACTTGAGATCCGATCACTCAGACCATATTTGGAGGTGGTGTTTATGTGGTGTTCAGTTGCATCTTAATTGGAGGAGGGAGATCCAATCACAGTTGTGATGTATGTAGAAATTAGCATTGACAACTGACCTGTTGTAAATAAATGGGTAAACATTTTTGATTTTAGTCAACCAATGCATGGTCTGTTGTCAATGTTGTTGTGCGTGTGTGTCCGTGAGAGAGAGCTAAGACCACCTCTGAATTTGGTTGGTTGACCATGTTGTAAAGGATGTTGGGAAGGAACAGACCCAAAGGGAATTGTTGCAAGAAAAGGAAGGGGTTTTTTTTGTCCAAGTGGTAAGTGGCGTTACTATAGCAAATCTGGGGTGGGTGGGGTGGGGGTGCTTCCATGGGAACAGGTTGGGGTTTCGAAAACCGGAGCCATGTGTTTGCCAAATGACTTTTTTTTTTTTTAGATTGAGGCATGATGCATTTAAGTTATTCCTATATCCCTATATATTGAATTTTGAATCCATTGGGCAAAATACTGAAAGGTTTTTTCTTCTTTGTTTGGAAGAATGGCACACATTGTATTGAACAATTGATTGTAGCCTTTGTTTCCTGGTGGTTTCTGGCTCTTGTCAGAATCTTAACAGACAATACCAGTAGAGTATCACGGTGGCAATGAGGACTGTGGATGAGACTGAGTAGAGATTTCTCTGATTATCTTTCATACAGTCATTACCAGAACATAAAGATAAAGCATACATACATACAAAAAAAATAAAAATACAATAAACCCAGTTAAATACAGAAACGAGGAGGAGAAGATGAAGTCAAACAGCGTTCTCTCTGGAAATAACTCCAGATCTGGGGTCAGATAAGGAGAGCCAGTCAGACATATTATCTTACACCAGCTCACCAACCAGATTGAGTTTTGGCTTTGGAAGCTATACTGAAATCATTGAGGCTGGGATTAAAGCGAGCCCTGGTTTTTACCGTTGAGTCTTGTTGGCAGTTGAGTAGGTCTTCACACTTCCCACACAAAGAGAGGGGTGTGTATTGAACTGCTGAACAGATAACAACCATATATGTTTATGCTGGAGTTTGCTTTTGTTGAACCTGTTTCTTGTTCATGGTGAACAGCCTTATGGCTCAGTCATTTTCAGAGGTAAGGCCACAGTAATCCTACATAAGAACTACTAACACCAGCAACCTTGGTGTAATCTCAATTTCCACATCACGTTCTGGGTTGGAACGTTCTGAAAAAGGTAAAAGCATCATAAAAGCATCGTATTCATCATATTAGCATCACAATGGAGTCCAATGACAAGACATGAGAAGCAGCTGGAGGAAACTCTTACAACCCCCTCCTCCAGCTCAGTTTAGCACTCAACTGTCACCGTGTGTATCCAGCATTTTAACTGTACTGAATGTAATCCTGCTCAACAAATCTACATATCTACATACCAGAGCCAAAAGGTGGAAGTGAAGGACTGTCTATAAGATCTGCAGCAAAACTCTGGGTATAGTCCTGTCATGCTAGAGCCCTTTCATGGCCATTCCTGGTTTTCATTCCTCCATACCGTCAGGGATTCCTGGAACCTGAAAAGTGTCTTCTCACCAAGTTTCTGATGATCCAGGTATTATATCTGTGGAATCACATCCATTCAATCACATATATCTGTGCTCAGCTCAGTCCCAGAGTTTCTGAGGGGTATGGACGACTGCCTTTGGTGCTTTTCAAACTCTTAACCAGAAATAGAGCTGCGAAAGTCTTTGAAGGTTAGCGTGGACTGTGGGAAAAAACTCTACACACTTAATGAAGTACATACTTTATATGCAGCTGTGCGAATACTTTCAGCCGTTCCTATGCCCTTCCTTGTTTACTTTTACTACCTTGTTTTCTCTTAATTTCTTTGCAGATAAAATACCTGTCTATCTTTTGTGCTCAAACATTCAGATTTGAAACCAATTGTCTGTAGATGAGCTGATGCAGAGAGATGCTCCTCATGTTCTCACAATATCATGAAGACTCAGCAGCACAACTCAGAGGTTGCTTTCATAGCTCAGATATGCAGAGGTTAATCCCTTTGTACTTGTGCCTTCATCCTCCATCTTTCCTGCATTGCTTCTGTCTCCTTCCACTCCATCTGTACTCCACGTTCTCTTCCTTTGTTGTTGCTGTATCTCTGGCTCACCCCCATGGCTGTGCCTTTGAGGGCATCATATCAGACACATCAAAAGAATTTATAGCTGTGGCTGGCTCCTCCAGCTCCTCTGTGTCGGCATGTGTGTGCATCAGCTATACCATCCATGTACCTTCGTATTTGCCTTCCCTTACATACAGCGCTTGTTATTCAGAGTGAATATTTTCCTCTGATCTGTTCTTTAGAGGCTGTACTCCCAAAGGAGGCAATCCTACAGCAGATCCATGCCTCTCTGCACAATGCAAGGGTCAGAAGGCACAAATCCCAGTGTGCACAGGACCTGGTTTATATTCTAATGGTCCCAGCATATGCTCAGGATGTTGTGGCAGTGCCATTCCTTGTTATGCCTGTTGGTTGTTTTCAGCCCCGCCCCCCCCCCCGCCTCACTCTCTCTGTATCTCTTTCTGTTCTTTGCTCCCATGCTGTCGTTCTCAATCTCTGTCTTTGTTTGTTTTCCGCTAGCCAGTTTCCCCCCGTGCGAACACATGCATCCGAGGGACAGAGGCTCTCAGAGAGGCAGTGGGGTAATTCAGCATCGCTGTAGGTGGTTGTTTACATCCGGCTCACTTTCTCTGGGTCTTTCTCTGCCTCTCGCTGTGTACCTCCATCAGCCTGTTTTTTAAATTAAATTCAAACAGGGTTACTGACACAATACAATTCTCACTTTCCTCTACTGGCATTCTTTCTCAGCTCCTTTTCTATTTCCATTTGTCACTCACAGTTACAAATACACTTTTTGGCCCAAACAATAAAGTTCACACAAGGGAAAAACAGTTGGAGGCTGTTGGCCCTTTGCTATATCCCCAACAATCAGTCCTTCACACGGACAATTATTCATTCAATCACTCATTTACAGCATTATGAAGGCAGGATTGCATGATGGGAGGCCACCAGGTACTGCCAAAGAACAGCAACACGTTGACTGAACATTGTCTTTTCAGTACTTAAAGGGATAGTTCAACATTTTGCCTAAGCTATGATTAACCAATCACACAGGCAGCTCCATGTTGTCCCTGTGTGATGTTCAGGGACAGGTCACAGGGTTAGGGTTAGTGCAGCCTTTGTTGATTTAGATATGCTGTTTCTGAATGCTATATGAGATTAATTTCACAGCACCTCTCTTCATCTCTCGACAACAACCCTCGCCTCATGCCCTCACTCCACTCTTTTACTCCACCTGTCCACAGCATGGAACCTTCAGAGGATCACGTTCCACACTAATGTTACTGCAACAAACTGCGGACATGTACTGTGACTGATTATGTACTGTAAGTGTGTTACTTGGTTAAGATTGGAATGATCAGTTAAGGTGGAGAAAACAGTATTTTAACAGTATCCAATAGGTAGCCATGATATTATGCTGTAAAACAAGGTAACAACATGTAGCTTCATTATTCAGGGATACTGTCAAAACCAATATGTGTCTGGAATCAGCTCCAAGTTTGGGTCCTGGAAGATGGACACCCTCTGGATCATGGTTTGACTAGAGCACAGCTGTTCCTGGTCTCTCTGTCTTGTCTCCTATTTCTCTGCTTAGAGACTTATTCTGTTGGATTTGTTTCAGTACAGAGTTACTGTATTTTTCTCCCAGATAAATGCTCATGGTGGGATCAGGTCTCTTTCTGTAATATTGCTAGGCCTTGACCTTACTCTGTGGAGTGCCTTAAGGGAAATGTCTGATATAATCTGAGTTCATGAACTCAGTATTTTTAAAATCTTGGCCACAGACCTGAGCATCAGAATAACTTTGACACAGTTCAAAAGACAGTGGTTAATATAATTTCTTGTTTTTGTGTCTTTATAGTTCCATGCTGTGCATTATACTTTTATGAACTGGTGTACCCGCAATTCATTGATCTTATCTTAAAAAAGCCTCTCTGACCTTTCTTTTATCCACTGAATGTCACACACGACATCATTGTGGAACCTGCTGATTGAATGTTCTGGAAAAAAAATGTGTGTTAAAACAAATTGAGTCTGTGTAATCTTTCATCAGTTTTCATTTGCATGTAGATGATCATATTTAGTTATAAATCATAACCTAAGGAACATATTTTGAGATTTTTGCTAAGTAAATTAGAGGAGAAATCAGTTGTGTCACACTGTGAGGATTTAGATGGAAGTGGAAGCTTCTTCGCAGGCAGATTGTTCCATTAACTTCACTGAATCCAGGAGCAAAGAAGCATCATTAGATTTGTTCATTAGCTTCACACTGTGCTCCTGTCACCAACAAAAAATTACAGCTCAGCTCAGTTGCATCCAAAGCGATTTGAGCATAGCTGGAATTTCTCTGTGTGTCTGGAGGAGAAAATCATGTTAGTCCTCACAGTTTCATTTTGATTAATAATGATGCTTTCTGCCAACAACTATAGTGGATTTAAAGCAGAAGTAAGCGGAATGTTTGTGTTAATATAAGTCTATCTTCCGACAGCAATCACTTATATAGAGTGTTTGGTCTGAAACACGGGTCTGTCAGTCACTCTGCTCTGCTGTAAGCCGAGGAGAAAACTTTCCTTGAATCCTACAACCTTTATCCAATGAGGAGAGAGAACGGCATAAAGGGGCAGTCCTCTGTGTGTGCAGCCAAGGGATGCGCGTGAATGTGGTGACGTAGGGACGAGGATCAATAGATCCATGACGTGGGCGGGGTCTGCTAACTCCATCGGCTGACAAGAAGTTAGCCAAAACGACCGGATCGCTTACTTCTGCTTTAATAATAATAACAATAATGGATTATATCTATATAGCGCTTTTCACCCAACACCCAAAGCGCTTTACAGAAACCATTATTCATTCATACACATTCACACCGGTGGTGGTAAACTACATCTGCAGTCACAGCTGCCCTGGGGCAGACTGACGGAAGCGTGGCTGCCATTTCGCGCCAAACGGCCCCTCCGACCACCACCATGATCATTCATACGCATTCTCACAAGGCAAGGTGGGTAAGGTGTCTTGCCCAAGGACACTACGACAGCAACTGGCACAGGGCGGGATTCGAACCGCCAACCCTCTGGTTATTGGACGACCCGCTCTACCGCCTGAGCCACTGCCCCCACAAACACACTGACTCTAGTAGTGTAGGAACAGTCGTTCACCTGCTTATTTATGAAGTTATTCAGTCACCCAATCATGTGGCAGCAGTATAATGCATGAAATATGCATATCCAGGTCAGGAGCTTCTGTGCAGTCAAGTAACAGAATGGGGGGGGGGGGCTGTTCTGATGAATGTGGATTTCTGCTGTGGCAGCAGATGAAGAGTCAGCGTTTAGTGTTAAGAGCATGGATCAATGGACTCAACTTGCCTTGTGTCAACAGTCCAGGCTGCTGCTGCTGCTGGTATAATGGTGTGGGGTGTAGTTTCAACCCTTTATTGTGAATCAATCACCCTTTGAATGCGACAGTCTGTCTGAGTACTGCTGCTGACCATGTTCATCCCTTTATGGCAACAGTTTGCCACCCTATAATGGGTGCTTAATGCAACATGATTATGACATTGAGTTCAGTGAACTTCCTTTGAAGTCTCCAGACATGAGTCCACCTTTAGATCAGGAAATTGACAGCGTGAATCTGAAACCAATGAATCTGTAAAAAAGATGTGATCATGTCAGCATAGATCAGATTGGTGGGGGGAGAAAGGGAGGCCCTGCCCAGTGTTAGTATGGGGCGAAAAATATAGGAATGAAATGAGAATGAAAAGTGAAAATGCCAGCCTTTAAACAATACCCTGTACTGATGACCCATTCATGTAGGTAATCATAAGATTCTTAAGATGAGTTATGTGTAATTGAAATCTGGATGTTTTCCCCCATACTTTCTTATACGCTATTAAATAAACCTACAAATCACAATGTAATTACTGTAAAGACTGATTAAGAATGAATCCAATCTATCGATCGGTGGCAGTCTCAGACTCTAAATGTCTCCACTAAGCTTTGAACACTGACCTTTACAGCTGCATTTAACCTTTAAAAGGATGCCGCAACTCCTTTGATTGATCCTCTGCCACTGAAGAAGTTAAATACGTTTGACTGATTTTTCTTTGTCAACCTTTCAAAAACACTGACTGACATGGAGGAGACAGCAGGAGGTTATGGCTCAGGAGGTTGAACAGGTCTGTGGTTTGATCTCTGCAACTTCTGGTCCAGTACAAGTCCTGTCAAAGTGTCCTTCTTCATTTGGTTCTTTTCCACAAAAAAGTTTCCTTTTGTGTTTAGAGAGTTCAGCATGTTTGAATTTGAAAAGACGAAAAAAGAATCACATGGAAAAATCTGATGATTAGTACAATTAAATATTACATTGATTATTGATTCTGATGAACACAAAATCTTAGCCTCCAACCTAACACGCAGAACCTGCCCATATGGGTCAGACTTGAGCCTATAGGACCATAAACTTTTTTTCTCCTCTAAGCTCTTAAATGTCACTGACAACCTGAGGTACACAGAGTGTCCTGATGCAGGAACAAAATCAATGTGTTACATGTTTTTTCTTGAACTCATACTGATCGCTGTGTTTTGTTTGTTGCCCATTGATTAATGTTTGAAAACTTATGTTTGACCACCAACTCTATTGTTAGTGGGGAATGTGTTTTGAAAAAGTGACTTCAGTTGGATAAATGCGGTTTAACAAACACGAAAAACTGTGACGGTACAGTTCTTTAACATCAGAGAGGTCCACCAGACCAACGCTGAGGAGCATAGGCAGAAAAAAAGGAAGTGGGTTTGTGACTAAAATCAGTGGCTCTGGCCCTCAGACTGACGGTGACAGTGAATGATTAATGTGCTCTCTCATGTAATTACTGTACAGTCAAGGTGACCATGAGAAAGACATTTAACCTACTTATCTGGTGAAGGTGCACAGTGGCCACCAGTAGTTGAGTGCTGTGGTAATGTATAGAAGTGGTAGGCTAACTGGTGAAAGAACATGAGTTATTTGATGAGACAAAGCAAAAAAAGATGATGATTTTAGTATAACTGATGAATAAAACATGAACACACCTGTTTCTTTTTTCATTCTGAATTGAAAAACGTACAACAATAATTTGCTTCATTAATTTGCTTAGTTGTTCAATGAATGCAGTGGAATAATTGGTTGAATTTCTCCCTTTACTTTTAACTACAGCTGCATAAATGAATAAACATATATTCAAAAGAGGATCAACTTAGGTGTCTCTGGTCTTTTCTAGTTCCTCAGCATTGTGTCAAACAAACACAAATTCATCTTCTAATTTTTAAGAGGTTTTTTTTTTGTTGGTTACCTAGCAACAGTGTCCTCTCAGCCACTTTGATGCAAAGCACTGGGCTTCCTGTGTTGAAAACTGTCACACACCTTTTTGAAGGCAGCTTTATTTCTAATAGAACCCCCCCCAAACACACACACACACAAGCATCTGCACACGACACTGGAAACATACACACACCATATCGTAGTGTTGGATGCTGATGCAGCCTCTGACCTTGCTCTTGTTGTTTTTCCAGATGGCTGCTGACTCGCACCCATCAAAAACCCACTCCCCTCCCTCTGCCCACAAAGCTCTTTTTCTGAGCGAAGCGGCCTCCCGCTGTCTTTTTCTGTAAAAACTCTGTTATCTCCAGAATGCAGAGTGGCGTTGGAGTGATTTTCTTTTCCCATCAGTGTAAAGCAGAGCTGCTTGTTGATCTCACTTAGACTAACAGAAACCCCTTCATCCAAACGTGTGAAGTTTGAAAAGCTCTAGCAGTCGCCTTAACCTCTCCCCTGGACCTCCACTCAGCTCAACTAAGTCTGTTTGGGGAAAATTGGGAATGTTTAAAAAAAAAAAAAAGAAAGAAAGAAAAACACATCAAGTCACAGTCAGTTGCCAGGAGAAATGATGGGATAATTTCATATGGAAATGAGAATGTTGTTGTCCAAGGAAGACAATTTGAGAAAAGCACCAAATGGCTTGCAGTAATTGAATGTCACTCAGAGCGGCTGGCTGAAGCTTGAGGTGTGGTATAATTGTGCTATTGGATATTCAAGACTTTCTTGAGAGAAACTACTAAAGGAGAGGTCTGTAACTTTGTGCTGAGTCATACCCTGTGGGGATGAGACTCCTGATGTCCCCCCGCTTCGTCACCAGTTGCTGCGTCAAACCATCTGGACTGTCAGCCAGTATTTTCCCTGGTCTGTGTTACTGTCATTGCCAACACATTACAGCACATGCCAAATCTGTCAGTGGCATTTTGAAATCACAAACATTGGTGCTGGAGCCGGAATATACAGTAGTTAACATACTGTGGATTATTTTAAATCACAAGACAAGTTGTTTCAGGCGAGAGAGACTGTGGATGTCTGGGGAGGACAGTTGAGCTTAGAAGCCACATTCTCACCACTCTCAAAAACACATTTCTACATAATGCAATCCAGTACATCACCACCTTTACTCTCAATGATAATGTTATAATTAAATTGGAATGATCAATATCAACGAAAGCAGATCTTTTAAATCTCATAAATGTAGGGTTTATGGCACGGTTACTGAAATGAATGGCACTACGATGTGTAGGTGAATCTAATAATGAGTCCTTTGAGTGTACACCCCTCTGAAATGTCATATGATCATTTGATGGAGACAGTAAAACCTCTCAGAAACATCATGGATGTAGGCAATAAAGCTAAAACAGTTTCCTGTTGGAACAAAGCCATCATATACTAGAGCAAAGTAATGACTTCATTCATACAATTTTTAACACTTGCACTTGCACATTTAGTAATACTGTCATAACATGGGAAACAAAACAAAATGAAAAAACATAAAAACAAAAAACAGTGTCCCATGTGTCCAAGCCTGTCCCCCAGAAATTACGTGAATAAGCAATTTGTGATTAAAAAAAAAAAATCAATTGTGTTAGGGAATTAATTCAAAAGGAAACTCATAACGCCAGTGTAGGATTGTGGTTATTCACATTTAACCAAAAAAGAAAGCCATTCCATGACCAGTACTGCTTCTGTTGCTCAAATCCACGCACAGGTGAGAGTCTGTCATGACTAAATGAGTAACAGGCCAGTTTCTGAAGTGCGTACCATGTCACACTAAATCATTTCTCTGCTCAAGAAAATCAAAGGCAGGAGGATAACAGTGAAAAGTCAATCAAAGGTTTCTAACACTATGGGCTCTATGCACAGCTCCACCACTTCCTGAATTTAAGGCAGGTCCTTCATTTCCTTTCTTACATTATTGGACAATTTGATTATTCCAGGTGTGTCTGACCATTGTGACTACTCAGACACACCTGGATTAATCAGTTTGTCCAATAATGTAAAACAGGAAATGAAGGACCTGCCTTAAATTCAGGAAGTAGTGGCACTGTGCATAGAGCCCATTGTCGCTTATTCTGCAGTTTCTAGACCCTCAAATTCAGGTGAAAATCTTTCTTGGGGCAACACATGATCCACATCATAAAAATGCTTTCATTTGCAGATTTACTTATCCTGAATGTGTTGATTTACAGACCTTTAGTCTGGTTAGTTATTCACACAAGTCAGATAAGTCATTTCTTGCAAATAAATTCATCCTAAATTAGTGTAATCCAACTATTATGTTCACTGCACTGTGGAAATGGCATTGGCTTAAACAATACCAATCTCTGTTTCTTATTTAGATGCAACACTGCAGAAGGTTATTGGATAAGGGGGTCATTATTATTCCCATGCAATATCTGTAGGTTTACCACTGGAGACTTAAGAGACGTGATCATTTCCACTATTTCACCAATTATGTGCATAATCCTGGGAGGAATTCTTCCAATTGGGAGAGACATTTCGATCTCTTCCAGTATACAGTAGTTTATTAGACAAGACTAAGAGGGATACTCTATGGACCTCTAGGAAATTGCAGGATATTGTTATCAAGACAGCAGACGAGGAAAAACAAATGGTTCTGCGCTTGTGTCTATCTTCTATGCCTTATTGTCTGAGCCAAAGGAATCGAATGGTCAAGGACATGGTGTCTCAACTGTAAAAGAAAAAAATACATTACAGTAAAACAAATTGCCTGCTTAGACACTGACTAAACCCACCCTTGATTGTTTGATTTTAACCCTTTAATAAAGAGGAGTCCTGAATCAGCCCTAGCAGTCATTAGTTATCAAGTATAATAAGTAATTTTTAAACAAATGGCATTAAAGCGCTTGAATTTGACACATTAGCATCTATTAAATGACATAAATATTAAAAACTTATTTGGATAATATTTTTGACTTGTTTTGATGATGGTAAAAATAGAGCATCTACTGTACATACCCAAGTGTTCCTTACCAACTTGACCAATTGTCTGGCCATGTATGTCATTTTGGACAGACAGATGAACAGTATCTGCTAGAGAGTACAGTAGTTATTACTAATTTGTAAGATACTGTACATGCAGTCATATCTAAGCTGATAGAAGCTTTACTTTATTCGTTACAATGAAGCTTGGAAACATACAATCTCTTCAAGGCAGTATAGGAGATGCATTTATAACAGAGCAAAGTCCCTATGTTCCCTGGAGTACCCTGAGCTTGATTTGATCATTTGAAATGATCATCCTGATCATCCAACATGCACTGGCTGTGCCTCTGGCATTTTATATGTTTTTTTTTTTCTTTTTTACATGCATGTCTTCACAATATTAGATTACCATATCATGTTTCCCATTAGGTCAGGTCAGGCATGATTTGTAGCCTAATGCATGATTTGTAGCCTAAACTGTATTTGTATTATTATTATTTTAATATTGTTAGGGTTAGAATTTGGATTTTTGTTAAACATTGGCACATCTGTATACCGGTACTTACCATCACTAGAGGTGACCTTTTGATTTCAGGATAGTTCAGATGACCTGTGGCTGCATCCTGCAGGCCAACTCATGGCACACAGCAGCATTGAAAGACAAGACATATTAATTATTTTAATCCAATAGCACAATGCCATCATGCAAAGTTAAACTGGTTGCTGAATGTGCTCTTTGCAGAGCCCCAGTATGGGCCAGTATGTACCCTGGGGGTGGAAATTGCTTCTTTTTTTCAGAATTATAAGGTATTTGTTATTTCACATGAGAATGGATGCATGACTGTTGTGTGCACAGAGAAAAAAAATCACATCAACAGCATTTCCTTAACGTAGTTCAGAGGTGATTAGTAGGATTATATCCAAGGGAATTAATTCTTTTAGAACTGCGATACTTTCACATGATTTTGCTTTTTAATTCAAAAAAGAGCAGTGAACACATCCAGTTTGAGAAGAGTAAATTATATAGCCGTGTTTCAACCTGCAAAACAACAGGCAAACATGATATGTACAAAAAACAGGTAACCTATGATTACAAGATAACATGCCAATTTTTTGGGGTTGTATATCCATACTGATAGAAACTGAGGGAATTCCTCCCAATCACCTTTTCCGAGGGACTTTTCAGCTTTTTCAATGCTATACCCACCACACTCATTGCTGGTCCTATATTATTGCTATGCTGTTACTACTAATGACAGAAACATTGTATAGAGGGGAGACAGTTTTCCTCTCTAAGTAACATCACACTTATAAGTCTGGTTAATATACAGTGATGAGTCATTAACCAGGCAGGCAGAAGATTTTACCAGCAGATTGTTGCAAGAAGGAACCACTCTTTCTTATCCTGTTCCCACAGACTTGTAAAACTGTATTAATATTCTGTGCCACAGTGACACGTTCCTCCTGGGCTCTCTGAATCCACACAGCTGAGAACACAAATTATTAGGCCGAGCAGCCAAAGAGACAGGCAGCATAAACCACAGGAACAAGGTCTGGGAAAAGCCAGAGCACTAAAAAACATAGAAAAAGGGGGATGATTTATTGTCCAGCCCTGCTCACTGTGTTCTGTAAGAGTAAGTTCTACTGACCTCAGTCTTCCCCAATCATACTGACATATAAGAAAACACAAGTAAATCTTCCTCATCGTCAAAAGACGCTCATGTCACTAGACAGGATGATCAATAGGCTACTAATGAATCTGCAAATGCCCAAATCATATTCAGTGACATTTTTAAATCAGCTTTATTGATTATAAATCAGGTGTCATTTTTTCAACTTAGGCTAAAGCCTCCAGGCAAATAGATTTGCAAATGACAAATATGTTGGTGTTATGGTTCAAGAAAGTTTATGGTTGTCAAAAAGCTATCTGCAGCTAGGGTAAGGTAAAAACAAACAAACAAAAAAACATTCAATGGGAAGGCAGTAAATCATTAGTGTCATTTAAGCCCTTTGTCAAGACATGGACTACACTTCCCTGCATTAAAGACAGATCCTGCCTCCACACCTTTCATGTCACTACATTACAGACATGCAGCTTTCTGTGCTGGCACGAACCCGCTGTCTGTGACATCATGAGAAGCTGTATTACATTATTTATTTCAATTTTTAAAGTGTAGTGACACTTTACTAAATAAGCCCAGAATGAAGACATACAAAAGATGTAACTACAAATTCAGCATGCCCATTTCTTTTGCACATTCTGCATTTTGCTGGATCACTGAAGCACTCCAGTGTTTTAGTATTGCACTATGAAGTTGGTGGCTTGCAAGCAGCAGATTAAAACAGCTGCAGTGGTGTGAAACATTTCCTTTTGAGGAATCCTCCAGACCTCTAGGGGGAGCTCTAGGCTGCAACTCAAGAGACAGAGAGACCAGACAACAACAGCAGATTTTTGTAGCTGAAGACGGTTAAGAAGCAAGATGCACCACGACGACTCAGTCTCCTGTATCTGTGTCACGTGGGTTTCACCACTACTCCGCCCCTTCAGGAGACTATAGGGAGAAGTGAACATAAGCGCAGATTGTGGTTGATTCTTTGGCCCCATAGTCGCCAAAGTAAATACTGGACTCGTCACGTTTTTCACAAGCCACATATCATCTGAATATTTTGACTTGAAAATACTGTATCTATTTCAACAACACACTCACAAGATTTGGCACAGATCTCCTAGGTTGCATCAACTAATATTTGCGAACACCCGGACGCTGACTAATTTTCGTAATGCTAAATATGACTGTTAGTTGTGTAAATATTTAGTAATGTTATCATAAGAAAATATAGCTCACTTTCCTGTACCGACAACTTTTATAAATCCACATTCACAAAACGAGGTGGGGGTATGGGTGACCATGCCCACTTAGGAGATAGGAGGTGTACCATATCATAATTGGCGCAGCTTGTAATGAGCCATCTTGTCATAGTAGAGTATCTTTGCTAGAGACTGTGCAAGAGCTTGCCTGTGTGCCCAATCTTGTATTTACTTCCAGTGTTTGTACCGAAGTGCTATGAATGCACAATTCTCTCCTTGACTACATCATCAGCACATATGAAAGCATTTTTTATAGATCACTGAGGAGACATTAGGAGGAAGGTGGAGACAAGAGACGTGAAATAAAGAGACGGGAAAAGAAGAGCAGAGCATATAAAACTTGAATTCAACTCCCAGATAAGTTGCTGAAATATCAAACACATTCTATGAATCTTATTTAAATACTTATGATAATTAAATGTCTAAAATTGCTAATGTAACCTCACTGACTTCCCAAACTCTACACTTTGTCCCTCAGATGCATTGTCCAATCTGTGATCTGCTGTAACAGTGTAGCCTGGCTTTTTAATGTAGGCTACATAGTTAAGTCCTGGTGATGCACAGTCCACCACTAGTGCAGGTAAACAGATTTATATTTGTATTATATATTTAAAAAAAATTAAGACAACTTGGTTTAAGAGTACTGATTGTGTTCTTGTATTTAAACACATGACTGCACTATGTGGTTTTCCTATTTCAATAACCAGCATATTAAATGTGTTCTAAAATGCCCTGCAGGAAAGATTAATGAGACTACTGGTGAGCTTAATAATAAAAGAGTAATTAATGTCTCACTTCTATATTTTCTGTAGCAGGAAGCTCATGTGCAGAATCCTCATTGAAATTTAGGGCAGACAGAGGGAGAGAGAGAGAGAGAGAGAGAGAGAGAGAGAGAGAGAGAGGTATTGTTTTCAAAGAAACAGACAATAGTGAAGGTATGTTTTGTTTTTCAGTTTTTGAAGATGTTTTTGTCAACAAATTTTTAAAACATATTTTTCATTACTCATGTCATATAAATTCAGGTTTTATGTGATTGTATTATATAAGACACCATTTACTTCCTGCTGTGACTGGTCTACCCTGACTGGCTTCACCTGTGTCTCAGTGACTCTTCCTCTGTGCCTGTTCATCTTTGTCCCGTGTGTCAAATGTTCTAGCTGTTATTGCTTGTGTTTGCTTTTCTAGTTAATAATTCTGCTCATTTCCGGGGTGCAGATTTACTTGACTCGTTGTCAGATTCTTTTGCTTGCTTACCAACTGCCTACCTGAGTACTCAACCTCTTTCTGACAAGTGAAGAGAGTCCAGCTCTGCACTGCTTATCCCTGTGGTTTCACGAGTGTGACGTTCCAGGTCTGACCTCTGTGTCAAACACTCTGCTGTGACACAATGTCAGGATGAGAAAGAACATCCAAACAGTTTCATCCTCCCAAACTAACATAGAAACTTCCATAGGCTTTTATTTCCAATGCAATAAAGGGAAGTGTAAAAATGTAGTGCTTACCACCTGATTCTGTCATTTCAAAAGTATATAATAAGTCTCAATGTAAACAGTTTTGATTGGTGGAAACTGAAAATTTAAGGATTCAAAACAAAATTTGTATGTATACCTGTATGAACAAGCAGGGATGTTGCTAGGAATTCTGGGCGCCCTGAAAGAATACTAAAGTGGGCCCCTTTTTGAAAGGTTTCAGGTGGACAGGAGAGGATGACAGTGTGGTCCATGTTAATTTGCCTTCTGCTCTGGTACATCTTAAACATTGTATTGTTTCTATCATCAAAGGGTAGACATGATGCTGGAAAAAAATCCTATACCTCCTCTCATATGAGCACATAACAGCAGCAAGAGGAGTCTTTTTTTGGTCTGGAGAAGGAGAAAACGTTCAATTTACATTTTAGAGTGAAGGATTATTTTAACATTGTGAGTCGTTGCCAGGAAATTTCATCATAGCTGTAGGCATCGTGGAGGTATGAATCAGGTCCTCTACTGTAGTGATGCTGACTCTGACAAACATAGAGGAAAGGATAAAAACATCACATTTTCAGACTGCAGCACATCATCTGGTCAGCGGAGAAGAGCTTCAGCTGTAGTCTATCTCCTCAGGACCTGAACTCTTTTAGGACCAGGAGGCACACAGACCCCTCCCATTCTTTAAGTGCTATCAACACCAAAACCAAACACTCGCTCTGCATGCCACTGACTTCAAGTCTGATTCTAATATTTTCTTTAATTCTATAAACCAAAACTTCATAGAAAAACCACTGTATAATATAAGCTGTGCATGTTTACCACATGAGCTACAGAGCAATTAATTCCCTGGATCTTAATCACAGAAACAGCATGGCAGCCTGGAAAGACAGACGCTGAATTGTCTAAATGGATGCTAGCATGTGTTTTGTTTGCCTGTCAGATGTTTGGTGCTGAGCAAGTGGTGGATGGTGGGGTGTTAGAGCTCTTTCCCTGAAACAGCCTCTTGCTGCATCCAAATACAGTATACTATCAGAGTGGTGAGAGTGGACCAAGACAGCACAGTTGTGGGCTGGACAGCTAAATAATGAGCTGAAACTCACTGTGAAACGGTGGTGAACTGTCAACTTTTTTTGTTTTGCCTTTTTACAATAGTGAGATACATTATTATGTAAAAACCTATTTCAGCCATATTAACCACCAAATGAAAACATGGTTTGCTGATATCACAGTCTAAAAACAATTCAATACATTGGTCAATAACAGCTGATTACCAAAGTCAAATAGCTACACAGAAAAGGGAGAAGGCAGCTATTAAATCATATTTTGTCCATCTTTAATGTGACTGTTCTCATTTCATGTGCCACACTGTAGGTCTGACACTGTTTCTGTGTGTTACATCAGCTTATAATTTCCATGTCAGTTTAACAGCAGCTTTTAAAGCAACAGTGCTGCTCGTACAGGAACGGGCGAGTCCAACAACATCATTTTAACAGCCAGATGCTGATGTCAATACCTTGGGGATGGACATGGGGGAGGGTGGGGGAGCTGATCCTCAATTGAGCTAGCGTACTCAGCGTAAAGGGCAATACCGTTTACCACTTCAATTGAATGTTTCTCACCATTCGAACGCAGCATTAAGGCCTTTCTTGATAGGCAGGGCTGTATGCGTGAATGGCAATGTCGAGTCTGTAAAGGCAGGACAGTGAATTCAGTAAATGTTCTGTCATGGATGAGTCTTTTATAGTTATACTTTCCCAGACTGCTGAGGCACATATTTTTACTTTATTAAATATTCCTTGCCTGCACAAGACTAACTTGACCTCTCCTGGTACAATTAATCCCATCTGGACAAGCCTTTATATAACCCATGGTATTTTACAGAGGCTTTCTTTGCTCAGGGGTACAGTGCAAATGTCAAACTAACCGTAAGTGAAGCAGTTTGGTGCACATTCTGCCAGAGATATGAAATAGAGGCTGAAATAGCTACTGATTGCTGACACTGAGGTTTCTGTGAGAGGGCAGTGTTGACAGTATCAGCATGCCAGCTCATACAGTAAATCTGACTGAGCAGGAGGAGCACAGTGAGATTGTGTGACTCAGACAGATATCGTCTTAAAAGTTAAAGGCACAGGGTGTACATCAGAACCTTACTGGTCAAATGCAACCTTCAAATAAAAATTGGCCAAATATTGTCAATCTTTTTCAGTCTTTTTAAGTTCTTCATTGTATCTGCATTTTACTGAAATACAAGCTGTTAAATTGGGAAAACCTGATTAAATATTCACACTCTTGTCTTATGTACAAAATCATACATGGACGTGCGCCTCCAGCATTGAATCAGTTTATAAAAATGGTATCAACATCTACCCGGAGTGCAACTAGAGGAGACTGTGTTATTGCATTTAGAAAAAGTTCTTTCAGCCAGTCTGCGTTTTCTATTAGGGCTGCTCGTGAATGGAATTCTATTCAAACTCACATTAGAAATATTTCAAATTATGCCTCCTTTAAACACTTTTTAAAAAAGTGGCTAATTAGTGGTCAAGGCTGTGAACATTAAATTGCTTGTCATGTTGTCTGTCAGTGTATTAATTGTCTAGTATTGTTGCTTTTTGTGCATGGCTTCTAATGTGTCCATTGTGTATAATGTGATTGTGTCTTGTGTACTTTTTTTTTTTTTTCTGTTGGTGTTGCTGTTTAATGTTGCTTCTGTTTTGTCTGTAGCGACTGCTGTTTGGGTTCAGTTTTATGTTAGTATGTGTGTGTATGCATGGACCTCTACTGAGCTCTCTGTCTTTTGTCCACTATTCAGCTTTTTAATCATTGAATGTATTATTTGCAGTGATGGGCAAATTACTTTGAAAAAGTAACTAATTACAATTACAAATTACTTCTTAAAAAAGTAATTGAGTTAGTAACTCAATTACTCTATTATAAAAGTAACTAATTACTAGGAAAAGTAATTTTTGCGTTACTAAAACAAAGTAATATGTCAAAGAATTCGGCTTTTTAGAAGCATGTTTCACACGCCAGTTTCATAGAGTAGAACAGCATAGAGAGATAATTAACCTTAAACAAATATCCTTTGCCATGGGGGGGGGATATGAACTTCAATAATTCAATTTATTGCTCATCAACATAATATTTATTGAAACTGACACATCAGCAACTGGCATAACAATCCCTTTCAGACCTGATATCAAATGTAGCTCCAGTAGAAATGTCTACTAAATCGTAATTAATTGCTAAACGCCGACTTTCCCACTTTATCCTCCTCTTCTGTACTCGCCATTTCTTCTCTGTCTATCACTTTGGTTTTACCGGTCGAAAGTTGTGTGTGCGCCGCACAGAAGCTACGTCGGTTTGTGTGTAAAATAAACTCCTACAAGGATTCGTCAATGATGTCACGCAGCTATACATCGTCAAGTCAGTTACTTCCTTGTTCCATATCCGCAAAACATGACCTGTCTTATCCTTGGTATTTATCGAAACCGTGTTGTACTAGTGTGCTCTCTACTCTGCAGCCCGCTTATGAAGTGAGGAGGAGGAAAGGAAGAAAAGAAAAAACAATAGCCTAGAACTCATGCTGGCTGCAGGCTTTTTTTTTTTTTTTTACCATGATCGCGCTGGGGCCCCGATTTTAGTAACGGCAACACAAGTCATGTTAGTAACGGAAACGGCGTTAGTAACGCTGGATAAAGTAATTAATTAGATTACAAATTACAGAGGAATGTAACGGCGTTACGTAATCGCGTCTATTCTAACGGCGTTAGTCTCAACACTGATTATTTGTATGTTGATAACCCAAAATCTTTTATTATTTTTCTTTTAGGGTGACTTTAAACATCAGTCCAGGGACAACAGATGCAAAATAGCCTTTTTGGCTAATTCTGGCATGTTTCATTTGTTTAAATGTTTTTATTAATGTGCAATGTCCCTGATCCTTAAACCTTTAAATAAATAAATAAAATTAAAATATCTTGCAATTCATTGGGCATCATTTGAAGTGGTGTTAATGGATCAACTCTACCAAGCCCTTACACTGCAGTTCCTCAAGTAGCCACTTCAGTCTGTCAGTCCCTATTGAAGCAATGTTAAAATGAGAAACTTTACAGCAGGAAGTCTGTGAAGTTTCTCAGTCTGAAATCGAAGGCAGCTGGACTTCTTATGGTTCTTGAAAATATTTCACTTCTCATCCAAAAGACTTCTTAACAAAAAATCTGGCACGAGAGTCCCAGGTATTTAACCCATGGTGGGAATGACACGTTTGAGGTGGTCCTGAGGGTCACAACACAATAAATGAATTAACATGGGCGCCAGAAAGAAACTGAAAGAAGAAACTGACTATTTGTGGTGCTTCTGCGTCCGGTGTGTCCCTGGCCGGCTAATAGTACATAATGGGCCAGATCTACTAAAGGTTTGCATGTATTAAAACGTGTGCAAACGTGATTGCACGCGCAAACAGATGTGGAACCTGATCTACTAACCAGGCGCACCGAGGATTGCGTCTCTCAAACGGGCAAAATAGCACGTGCAATCCATTTAGCGTGTTTGCCTTGATGAATATGTAAATATGGGCGTTTCTGCCAGAACACGCAAAATACTGGGAGGAGTAGATGCAAATTGATTTATTTAGCGCACGCAATGTGATTTACCAAACTAGGAAGAGATTGCGGTGGCTGTTTTTGCGTCTTTATTTACCACGTCTGAAAACCATGTACTAACTGATACAACTTTGTGAAAACATATGCGTTTATTGATTTGATGCCTACTAGAGCCCCATGATCTTAAATCTCTGCATTTCCTCACGTCTGGGTAATTCTGTAACAGTTTTTCAGCCATGTTAAAAGTATTTTATGCGCCGTTAGGCATGGCGCACGTCTGTCCTGCAATGCGCTCCTCTCCTCTCCAGTACCTGGCCGCTCATGTGTTTTCATTTAGCGGGTTACTTTTAGTAGATCACCTGTTTGGCATGCACTAACCAAACATGCAATATTTTAGCGGGCGCAAACAATTTAGCGCCCGCTATCTGGGATCTTAGTAGATTCGGCCCCATCTACTAAGCTTGCGCTAGTTACTGAAAAATAGTAACAGTTATTAGTTACTTCATTAAAAAAGTAGGCTAACTCAGTAACTCAGTTACTTAAACCAAAAAGTACTGTGTTACTGAGAAAGTAAATTTTTCGTTACTTTGAAACGTTTTTTTTCAATGCTCCCATTAAAGCAGAACTATGCTTCTATTTCTTACTTGCATAGTTCTGCTTTAAATAAAGGTTGGGCGAATTCCCCTCTATCCGTCATTTCAGTTCTGTGATGAAAACACGTGTTTTTATCTGCAAAATTTTACCATTTTACCATAACTGAAATGTTATAGGAAGTGTGTGCCACTGTAAAACCTCACCAAAAGGAACGGAATAACGCAACGTTTGGTAACGGAAACGGGTACTGATTTTTTTTTTAAAACAACGCGTTACATTATTAGTTACTGAAAAAAGTAGCCTAACAGTGTTACGTAACAGTGTTACGTAACAGCATTACTAATAACGCCTTACTACCCAACACTGTATACTAGACAAAAAAAAGGGGAACTGCCCATTGGTCCGACCTCTCATTGGTTCGATCTCCCGTTACTCCGACAAAATACCCACTGGTCCGACCTCCCATTGGTTCGACCTCCCGTTACTCCGACAAAATCAACCACAAGTCGGACCAATAGGAGGTCGAACCAATGGGTGGTCCCGTTAGTTCGAACTGTCATCGCTACTTTCTGACAAGCTCTTCCATTGATAGGAGCATGCAGCTTTCTCTCTCTCTCTCTCTCTCTCTCTCTTCAAAAAGCAAAATAACGAGATTACTGAAAGAGAGAGAGCTCTCAGAAACACACAGAAACGCACATCACACACACACGCGTGGCCCAGAAAGGAGCCAGATCATGTCAGGTCGCGCACAACCATCATAAATGCTGATCAAGATGTGTAAACTGATAATCAAAGCCCCCCCTCCCAGAGTACAGAGTAAAAGAAATACACTTTTTTTTTCTCTCCCCCCCTCCGCTCGAGCGTGGCTGAACCTGGCCGGCTTGAGCTCACTTCATGGGCGCAAGCCTGCTGCAGCCGCCGCTCCTGCTGACAGCGGACTGTGAGAAAATAAAAAGTAAATTTCGCTTTGGTTAGGTTCAGGCAATGAAGAAAGGAGTTGGTAGCCTAGAAATCTAGACGCCCCCTAGCGGCATCAAAAATATTTGCTCCGTAGGTGGGTCTAGAAACGAGCCATAGGAACTTGTTGAGTCTCGAACACCGATTGTGTTCACCAATCACAGCGCTCTATCTGTTTAGAGAGTCGTTGGGCGGGCTTAACGCGATGACGACATACTTGCGACGGTGAAAAACATGACAAGATGGCTTCTTTGGCAAAGGAATCGTTTGAATCGGCGTTGGCATCAACTTTGAAAGAATTAAACTTGTCATTTTCTTTAAAAGTGGAGCAAGAAACGGCGCTGAAGTCATTCATTTCGAAGAAGGATGTATTTGGTGTTTTGCCGACGGGATATGGGAAAAGTTTAATCTACCAGCTTGCTCCGCTGGTAGCGAAAAAAATGGGACTGAGTGAAAACCCACTGGTGGTGGTTGTATCGCCACTGATCGCCCTTATGGAGGACCAGGTGAAAGAGGCTACGAAATTCGGACTAAAGGCCATGCAACTAAGTGTTGACAAGACGGATGAAATTCGAAGTGGCCATTGTCAGTTGTCATTTGGTAGTCCTGAAGCCTGGCTCCTGCAAAAACAATGGCGTGACATGTTAGCCTCCAGAGTCTTCCACGATGACCTCCTCGGAATCGTGGTGGATGAGGCACATCTGATTTACAAATGGTAAGATATAATAGTAAACAAAGTTATAGCAATAAAGTATATTATTTAGAAGTAATGTGGACTGAATGTAAAGCCAGTTTACTTTAGCTAAGTGGCTAGCCGAGCTAAACGCTAGTAGCCTACTATTACCTACAATATTAGTAACTTAATATACAGTAACATGCAGCAGCATCCAGGCAAGAGCAATAAAGACAACATTTGTTCTTTTCATATTAATTGTAAGCCACTTCTAGCCTAGAAATCTAGACATAGTCTGGCTTGTCAGGCTAAGCCAAGTGCAATTTATTTATTTTTTTTGCAGGAGTGCTCTTATTAGTATGTTTACATTTAATATGGATATGGATATTTCATCTGTGCGTATGTATATGCACATGTATAGCATTTGCAGTTAGTCATGGACATTAAATAAGTTTGAAATGTCATTAAAAGGGCATTAATAGACATTAAATAAGATTTGCTGGTACCAGCAGAAACCCTGTTTACCTATTATGTGTTAAACTTGAAGTAGCTGATAAATTAGGATCACAGGGATGGGCAGTAGTGTTGATGGATAGATTGAGCAACTGATTTGTGATGTTGAATGCATTGCCATATTGATATAGTCATTTATGTTGGCACAATGATTATTTTATCATTAAAATTTACTCTGATTTTTCCATCAGGGGAAAGGCTGGTAAAGGGGAGAAGGCCTTCAGAGAGTGTTTTGCCAAGCTGGGTGAACTTCGATCCATCGTCAAACAAGGTGAGTAATTTTTTTTGTTTTTACATATATTTAGCTACAAGTACATAAGCACAGAGCACACACTGGTTACCCAGTGAGTGAACAGACACATCAACCAAGAGCAGTGGGCAGCTGGTCCACTGCAACCTGTAGGTAACAGCTGCCCCTCACGTGACCCAGGCCCTGATTCTGTCTTCAGCCCATTGTCTGGAAGAATATAAAGGTCTATGTGGCATGTTTAAAAGGCTCTGATGCTTCTTGTTAGTTGTCAGGAGCTCCCTTTCCCCACACCTCAAGACAGACTCCAGCTTGTTTTTCTGTTCCCCCTCCCGCCTAAGATGCCTTTTTTTTTTCCACACACACTTGACACTGTGCTAGAGTTACACTCAAATCTTGGCTGAGAATATTTATTACTAACTTACACAGCCTACACCCAATCATTTACTGAAATTTCTGTGTTACATTATTTACATATTTTCAGTGTAGCACTTTGAAAATTTGTATGGCAGTTTTTTTAGGTATGTATGCATTTTCTTTTGTCTTTCAGGTACACCTATTTTGGCCTTGACTGCAACAGCAGACCTTGATTCCAGAGCCATTATCAAGAGACAGCTGCATTTAGAGAATGCCACTCAAGTCACCATAAGCCCAAACCGGAAAAACATCAGACTTGGAGTTACTACTGTGTCTTCCCATAGTCTTGACTGCCTGGACTGGATTGTGAAGGAACTGAAAGAGCGTGGGCCCATCATGATGCCAGTAATAATTTACTGTTGGACATTAATGACTGTTGGCAAGGTCTTCTGTTACCTTAAAGCAGAACTTGGTGATGACTGTTGGGTTGATAGGGATCCAGAGCACAGGGCAGAAAATTTAATGATTGGAATGTTTCATAGCCAGACCCTTCCCCATAACAAAAATAGAGTACTGACTTCATTAGCTGGAGATGGTTCGTGCAGAGTTGTGGTGGCAACAACAGCTCTTGGAATGGGATTAAACTTCCAAAAGATATCCCATGTTGTTATGTATGGTGTACCGGAGAATGTTGAGGCCATTCTACATCCAGCTCACCTACCATGGATGTATTTCCGTCGCTCTGACTACGTCATCCTGCTCTTTGCTCTGATTGGTCGTAGCGTTACCCTATTGCGTGCAGAGGCAGTTTGAAAGACAGCCTTCATCCCGCCCCCTGGATTGAGCCGAGGTCTATCAGTCGTTGCCAGACTATACATTTTAATGATATAGTCTGGCTTGTCAGGCTAAGGAGTTGGTTAAGTTTATTAAAAACACCAGGTAGAGGCTAGACAGGCTGGAAGCATAATGAGCGTTATATGTTATTAATATGAAGTGCTTGTTTTGCACATGATCCGTTTGATCCCAGAAAGGAAAAAAGGATCAATGCGCAGCCTCCGTTTCCTTTCTGATTGCGTCCGTCTGTCTGTTCGGAGTGGGAGAGAGAGAGTGAGAGAGAGAGAGAGAGAGAGAGAGAGAGAGAGAGAAAGAAAGAGAGAACCCAATCCACCTGTCTGTATACCTGTCTGTAATGTAAGTTTGATTTGATATGAGTGTCAAGGTTTAATTATGGACACTAATGAGCGCGCAGCAGTGCGTAAATGTCATGCGTAATGACAGGTCCTCGTTGGTGAAACACAATAAACAGCACCTCTTCTTCCACGTGTGTCTTATTGACAGGTGAAGCCTATATGAATAATTATATAAATGCATAGTGAACGGTAAGAATGGAGAGTTGGACTAATGCTAACTAGTCCAGTTCGAACTAATGAGGACCTCCCATTAGTTCGAACTCTCATTACTCCGATTGTCGGACCAATGGGAGGTCGAACCAATGGGAGGTCAGACTAATGGGAGGTCGGACCAGTGCCATGGACCCAAAAAAAGTACCAATATACACCCCTTCTGGGATTTGATCACTCATGCTGAAGGTACCTGCTCGACCCACTGTACTACCGGGGCAATCAATAAACATGCGCACTGGAACCAACAGCCCAGTCTGAGCTTCAAAACCACTCTGCTGAAGAACCCATGGATGATATATTTATCTACAATCTATGATCATGCCATTTCTGAGTTGAGTATCTCCTGCTCAAGTCACAGTCCAGAGGCTGCAATAGATGAATGTCATGTGATAAAACACTTGAAAGCATTGTAACGCCCGCCAATGTAATAATGCCCACAAACGTAATAAACCAAAAACGTAATAAAAATATGCAGCTTTTAATGTAATAATCCTGCAAACGTAATACATTTTCCACAAACGTAATAGCCGCTGCCTACTACAAACGTAATATGCGATTTCCCACAAATGTAATAACTATTACGTTTGCAGAGATTTATAACATTTGTGGGGAAGTGAAAATCTTCAATTTTCAATGTAATAAAATGTAATAACGCAATGACTAATGGTCGTTGTGTTGGTTGTTGTTGTTTATATCTACTAATAGCCTACTGACTGTGCGAAATCCAGCTGCTGACTCTCCGCTCCACGATCACGGAGAGCCCACCCCACCCTGCCCACCCCTCAAACAGCGCATCTCTCTCTCTCTCTCTCTCTCTCTCTCTCTCTCTGGCAGTGACACGCTGTCATTCATTCATATTTCAGCACTGAGACAGCGGACAGCGGCTTGGTCATATTCAGCACTACGAGACAAACTACTAAGACAATGATCAGCAGTTCCCCGATAAATCCATGGCACTGTACATAGTTATGAGGCAGAAAGAGAACTCAACATTGTCTTCTCCCGAAGTAAAACAATATTATATAAATAAATAAATATATGATAAAGACAACGTTTCGAGCGACTGGCTCTTCGTTGTATTTGACTCCGTACAGTAACAATAATCATAATAATAATAATAATGACTATATAAGACCCCCCTACAGTGGAGCAGTTTGCAAGTAGCCTATGGTGTGTGTTTTAAATAGATAGCCTGGATAGTTTTACGCATGCCTCTGTCAGGCATACAACAACCACTTCATGCAGTTTAGTTAATCTTTTAGTTAATTTTCGTTTCTTTTGGATTTTTGTGCGTATTATGGAGCCGTTTTGGTCCATGTTTGTAAGTCTTTTTTTCCCCTGAATTATATTTTCTAAAGATGCAACAAGCGGGGTCGGAGTGTGTGATTGAAAACCACCACGGTCTGCTCCTCGTTCACGTATCGCCTCCTTCGGATGCCGAGACTTTGTGATTATTAGTTTTAAAACATCATATGTCATATATGTCAAACAAGAGATTACAGTTTACGGAGCGCGTTTGAGCCGCGAACTCCGAGACGAGAGGAGAATGACACCGGGTCCGAGCCTCTGATCAGCAGGTTTGGTTTTTAGCCAGGAGCCTCCACTCTCCCTGTAACAAGCTACAAGTCATTTGTCAGTACAATTAGTCCCAAGCAGTTTAAAAAATGAAACATAAGGTAAATATCCTGCATATTTTCTCTTTTGCTCCTCTGACCAGATCGTGTCCATAGCGGTGTGTTGGTAACGGTCTGTCATACAGAAATAACAAAGTAACACACACGCATCACATTATGAAAGTGCTTGTGATTTTTTGGGGGCTAAAGTGGGGGACAACAGAGCTCAGCCAGGTGGAGAGCGTAGCTATAGCGCACACCCTAGTGTACATTCCAATGATAAGTTAGTTTAACATTAGGTCGGAGGGTTTTCCCCCTACCTGTTTATTGACAGGGCTGATAATGACAGAGGACAGATGTGATTGACAGAGGGAGATAGCCTGATTTTTTAAAAAAGGTAAACACAACACTTATAAGTCTAAATAGGCATCTAAAGGTTTATTAATTCAATTCAATTTTCCCGCAGACAGCGGCGAGAGAGAGAGAGAGAGATGCGCTGCTTGGGGGTGGGCAGGGTGGGGTGGGCTCTCCGTGATCGTGGAGCGGAGAGTCAGCAGCTGGATTTCGCACAGTCAGTAGGCTATTAGTAGATATAAACAACAACAACCAACACAACGACCATTAGTCATTGCGTTATTACATTTTATTACATTGAAAATTGAAGATTTTCACTTCCCCACAAATGTAATAAAGCTCCGCAAACGTAATAGTTATTGCATTTGTGGGAAATCGCGTATTACGTTTGTAGTAGGCAGCGGCTATTACGTTTGTGGAAAATGTATTACGTTTGCAGGATTATTACATTAAAAGCTGCATATTTTTATTACGTTTGTGGTTTATTACGTTTGTGGGCATTATTACATTGGCGGGCGTTACAAGCATGTTAGGTCAGGATTGACAAAGAACCAGTCCATGCATGGTGTATATTTGCTGTATATTTAGGACTGAAATTGAAAACATATAATTATTTACAGTATGTTCTCATTTATTAAGCCATGCTGATGGTTTAATGTTTTAGTAGATTAATGCATCCATTAGCTGTTGAGCTAACACTTTTACATTGAGTTTTCAACATGACAGTGTTGATAAATGAGTATTGTCATTCATAGATAAACAAACAATAGATGAACTAATCCAATACAGCGGAGGAAAATGGTCTCACCTTAAATACTCCCAGCATCCTCATCTCATACTCATCTACAAGTCCAGAGTTTCCAGTGGGCGGCTGCTCTCATAAATCAAGCAGGAAAATGACATGAATAGAATAGAGATACATCAGCGAGTTATCAGTTATCCTGCAGCGCATAACTCTGCCTGCTCTCAGCAGCATAATGACCAACCTGAGATATAAGGGGCTTTTTATTGAACGTCATCGCTGTAACTGAAGCCAATACGACAGAACAGTTCTACAGGCACCCACCTATACACACACAAGTCAATTTGTTTACTGTCAGATTCATATTAAGCACAATATAAGACCAGATGTTTGTTCTACTGTGTTAAAGGACAATTCCGGGCAAATTCATCTCGGGGCTTTATTTTCCTAACGTTTTAGGTTTAAAGGGCCTTTCACACCGTACGTGGTATGCGCTGCTCCCACCGCGGGGTAGTACGCAGATAGGCACGCAGAGCAGGAAGTGTTTTCTACACGGTGCACGCTTTTTCTGCTGGTTCCGACAAGCAGAGATGTATCTGTCATTGTCCCAAAAAAGGGACGATGGCTTTAATGCTGGTAAGGAGGAGGAGATGAACAGCAGCCAAGGGAAGGGTGTGGGTCCACCCGATCCTCATGGCAAGGCAGGAATTGGGGGAATACAGGCTCGTCCGGGAGCTACAGTTTCACACTGACAGCTTTAAGGTCTACTTCAGGCTGGGCAAGGAGCAGTTTGATTCGCCTTTTGCAGAGAGTTGGTCCAAGCCTCAGGAGGATGAGAAGTAACTTCAGGCAGCCCATCTCTCCAACTGAACGCCTGGCTATATGGCTGTAAATGAATAAATAAATGAATAAAGTGTCCTGATGGACACATAAATATCTGTGTGTGTGTGTGCGTGCATGCGTGCGTGTGTACACTGTACACACACAGACAGATAGACACACACACGCACATATAGATATTTACTTATGTCTAGCTAGATATTATAATGACACCTACATTTATTTTTCAGATTCCTGGCAACTGGAGACTCGTTCACTACCATTGCCTCCAGTTACCGAATGAGGATTTCCACTGTAGCAGGCATCGTCCCAGAGGTCTGCCAGGTGATTTGGGAGAGCCTGGTGGAGGAGTTCCTCCCTGTCCCAAAGGCGGCTGATTGGAGGGAAATAGCCCAGGGTTTCAGGGAGAGGTGGAACTTCCACTTTGCTTGGGGGCCTTGGATGGCAAGCATGTTGTCATGACACCTCATCACCTTCTCAAAATCATCACCCTCTCTTTGTCTCTTTTTTCCACCTCTAGGTGGACCTGGGGGAGGAGGTGGAGGCTGATCTGCTTCAACAGGCGGCGACAGGGAGGATGAGGTGCCTGGTGTGGACACCTCATACTCTTCTGGGGGAACCACAGAGAGGTTGACGGTGAACGTGCCTTCATCAGGATCCAGGGGGGTGTGGGGACAGGAACTGGGGGTTGGCGGGCCCGAGCTGGAGGTGGAGGGCCACAAATTGGGGGTGGGGGGGTGTAAACTGGAGGTGGAGAGGGATGAACTGGGGGTGGAAGGTTGGGAGAGGTTGGAGGAGGTTTCCCTCTCCACCACACTTGGCTCCAGAAAAGTCATAATGGTGAAGAACCTCCACACCCTTCTCCCGCAGCTGACCCACTTTTTTTCTCCCTGACTACCTTCCTCTCCTTCATATAGCGGTCCCTTAGGTTCTCCCACTTTTTCTTTTGGTCCTTCACTGTAAGTAATCAAATACATGTTTTTTTTTTAATTCTACAATTGTGTACAACTGTGCCTGACAATGTATGAACATAATTTTTAAAAATAAAATATGTTGTGTGAATAAACCTGTGAATATTGTGATTTGTCGAGGTCATAGTTATCTCAAAGAAAAAATCGAAATCGAAAGCAACTGGACCCGGTTATTTGTCTAAGAAGACGTTTCACCTCTCATCCAAGAGGCTTCATCAGTTCATGTTCTATATGTTGTGTGAATATGTATTTTTCCCCTCATTTTGATAAGCTATTTGACTGGGAATTGTGTTTCCATCATCCCTTCTGTTATCTACTTCATAAATGAATCAAACCGTCACTTAAACAATACATATTTCTGTATATTCATTGTATAACAATGTACAGAATTAAAAATTTTAAAAATTGTGTGAATGTAGTCAAGTGTGGCCTTTTCATAGTCATGTATAGGCTACCTGATCGAAGAGAAGCATCTGTGCAGTGTTGGGTATAGTTACTTTGGAAAGTAGTTAGTTGTTAGGTTACAACGTTACCATCAATTAAAAGTAATCAGTTACGTTACAGCGTTACCTATGAATAAAAGTAACACGTTAGAGTACTCATGCGTTACCAAAAATGAAAAGCCTTTTGCAGCGCGCCTCGCACATGCTGCAACAACTGACAGCAAGTGCACCGAGTCCTGACGAATAACATCAGTCATCCAATCAAATTAGCTCTACAGGATAACATTAACAGGAAAGACAGTCAAAAATATGCCACATAGCATTTTTTTTTTTTTTTGATTCAGGAGTTGCCGTGAATCCCTCAGCGGCTTCACTGCTCGATCTGTCTGTCAGTTTGAACGGAGGACTCACGTGTGGAGAGGAGGGAACGTGAACTTCCAACCTTGTGTGTAATAAAAGTTAAAAATGCGGTAGATACTGGTATCACACTGCTGCTACGGCAGCTATGGAGTAGAGATTCGGGGCTGGACCGGGGGAGAACTGAGCTGCCGCTCACAGAGAGGGCGCTGCTGAAAGCAGGCAAGCACTGAGAGCCGGGCTGCTTGTTGCTGCTGGAGAAGCAGGTCCGTACGTGGAGCTGATCTATGGGCTGGCGAATTGAAACACACACATGCGTAGGTCAGCAGGGCACAGACGCATCACAGCGCTGCGCCTCGGCTGACACATCTGCAGGTTCCACAGTAGTCGACAAAAAGCAGGCTGCAGTCGGGATTTTCCTTTCCTTATCCGGCGAAAATTAACGGATTGCTTTTTTAAAAAAATACTAAAGTTACTGATTGCTCAACGCACGAAACTAACATGTTACGTTACACGAAAAAAGTAATTAAAGTACCCACAACACTGCATCTGTGGCAGTGCTATAGCTAGCATATTTTAAGATAATATTTTTAATGTTAAAACTTCTCTACCACTTTCAACAAACCTGATAAATTCAAAAAGTTGCTTATCTCCCTCCATCTCTGTGACTTATTATTGAGATCGCGGTAGACCAGCAGTGTTGTGTCCCAAAGTTCAGGACACTGGGACGCAGCATGAATTAGTTTGTCCTCCATTGTTTTCACGGTCCAGAACCCCGCACTTTTTAAAAAATAGTTTTCTTCTCTCCTTCTCTCCTATTGGACGTGCCGAGATGTTTATGATTATGATGATTAAACATTTTCTAATTTGGGCGCAGCATGCTGCGGCAGCATGCGCCCACCTCGCGTGCCGCTCAGCGCGGCGCAGAGCGGTTCGCCCGTGCGCCGCAGTAGCACATACACAATGAATGGGCTTGCCGCGTTCGATGTGAAATGCCCTTAAAAGAAGGAATCTGAAGATTTTCAGTTTAATTGCTCCTGTTTTGCGGTAGTTGTGTCTGTCCCTGCATTGCCACCAGGGTATATACAGGAATCCTGAAGCTAATTTTAATACCTTTTTAAGACTTTTTCCATGACCTTCCCAATATTTCTTAATACCTCATCGCCACTTCAATATGTAATTACATATTGAAGTGGCGGTTATGAAATGGTTAACCATTTACATCAGTGACACTTTTATCACAGTTGTAGTTTGTGATAGACTACAGACCACTATGATACAACGGAATTCAATATAGGCTGGGATAATAACTTAAGGGCAAAGTTTATTTAAAAAAAAAACATTGCTCCACTCTCAAAAAACAACAATCAGGACAGTCATGACATGTGCCTCAGCTCATTTGATGATGTTTCCAGCAGCTTCTCAGTTTGGACCAGTTCGTTCTGTTTTTCTTCACGTCTTCTTCTCAGGGTGTTGGACTTTGTTATCAGTTATGCCATTAATGCCCCAGATTTCCCCTCTGCCTGCTCTGCTAACTCATCAGCATCTGTTTGGAGAAAGCTGCAGACCTCTGTGTCACGACCTGGCTTAAGGCAGACAACACGAAGGGAGGCAACACACAACTCGGCCGCGACATGACCATTTATTTAACAAAAAGCAACAGAAATACTTGTGAATGTATGTGGTGTGGAAGTAAGAGAAGATCAGTAGTGTATGCAGAGCATGGGTTACATGCTGCTATTCCGACATGCCGCTATTTCGACATTGACTTATAATTGTCGGAATAGCGGCATTAACATTATTTTTCAAGCGTCCCACTATTCCGACATTTTTTTTTTCATTGTCAGAGTAACGGCACTTTGCTATTTTTCAAACATTCCGCTTTTTCGACATTGATTGATTACGTTATAGTCAGACGTGTCCTTCTGATTTTTATTTTTTTCATCTGAGACACTGTTTCTCATACACAAATACATAGTCCTATAAGAGAGAAGAAAAAACAAACCAGCCAAGTTTAAAAACACACCGGCAGCAGCGTCCGCTGATCTGCAGCCTACTGAGACTGTTCTGTCACCTGAGTTAACGAGGTGCATGTGTGTTTGGAGCTGACGAGAGAATAAAGAGCGAGATGACGCGGCCCTGAGGAGGAACTGTGAAGGACTCAGCTGTAATGGAAAATGACCTAAACCGAGTCCAGTAGAGCTGTAACTGTGTAGTGGAAAGGCATTCAAAATAATGGTAACTATCCTGGAAATCCTGCCTTACAGGGTAGGGTTAGAAAAAAAAAAGATTTTCTGGGATAAAGGGGCAGATTACATAAGATTATTCTTCTTTCTGCTCCCTTTTGTTGAGATTTGGGAGGTTTTTGTTTTTATTGTAGCTTATTAAAATGCAAGATCATTTTTCTGACTGATTTATTGCCCGATGCCATGTATCTCGCTTTCTTTCCCCCGCCCTCCGCCCGTTGTCTTCGTTGTCACTTTGTCGCTGCTCCACAGAGCGCACATGGCTAATTAATATGCACGTGCTGACCATATATGGCTATGTCTAGGCGGAGGGGGCGGAGTATGAGGTGTGTTCACGTGTGCACCATTCTTGGATCCAGTTTGATTTATCAAAGAGAAATTGCGGAGAGTTGTGTCTACACACAGTTTGATAGATCTGAAAAAGGTGTAAATATTTTGGGTGTCTTTTCGCCGTAGGCCTAAGCAAAAAATTTAGTAGCAGCAGTTTTACACTGCTTACTTAGTTTTGATAAATGAGACCCCAGGCCATAAGCCCAGAGCCCAGACGCTCACAGCTGCAGCTTCTCCGCGGCTCATCCGCGGTGCTGTCCGTGGTGCTGAAGGTGACAGGTTAACTTGACAAACAAACTGCAGCATAGTTCTGTTTATTATGTGTGTCAGTTTTGTTTGCGACTTGATAGTTTAGTTGTTGAGATTAATAACATCACTCCCTCATCAAACCGATGATAGGCATGCTGAAAAGAAAAAAAGAGAGAGAGACGTGGTGCCCCCTTGATGATTTATGTGGTAAACAATGGAGGTGTAGTCTGACCTCACCAAAACATGCCTGCCTCTGATAAAGGGGAGAAGCTCTACCAATGCTAGGTGGACCTCCCTCAACTCTAGCAAGTTGATGTGTTGGCTCTTCCAATGTGGGCCCCATTCACCTCTCACCATCCTGCCTTCCCAGACTGCACCCCAGCCGTTCAGAGAGGCGTCTGTGGACACTACTGCCTGACGCGATGGGACGTTTCCCAAAGGAACCCCAATGGCTAAGAAGGCCCCGTCTCTCCAAGGGCGCAGGGCTTGGACAAATTGCCGTGTGACCCTAAGCTTCACGTGCCTGTCCTGCTTTGGATGAAGACTGAAGGCATTTAACCACACCTGCAGAGGCCAAGCTCTGAGCAGGCCCAAAGGAACCACTGACTCTGCCACTGAAATCATCCCTAACAATCTATGAAACTGAGCTGCTTCCAGCTTTGTCACCCTTAGAGGAGTGAGGGAGGCTGACATAGAGAGTTGAGAAGTAGCCCAACAAACACCACCTGTTGTGTCGAGATGGATTTTTGCCAAATTTACCTTTAAGCCTAAATGTTGAACATGGTCCATAACCGTCCTCGTGTCCAAGAACACCTGACTGCGACTTGGAGCGCAGATCAGCCAGTCGTCCAAATAGGGCAAGATCTTTAGACCGCTTGCTTGCAGGGGGGACAGTGCTGCTGCCACCACCCTGGTGAACACCCTGGGGGACAGTAACAGGCCGAAGGAGAGGACCTTGAACTGATAGGCCTGGCCCTGGAATTCAAACCTTAGAAACGGCCAGTGGTCTTTGCTGATAGGAACGTGGAAGTAGGCATCATTTAGATCCAGGGACGTGAACCACTCCCCCTTCTCTATTGTGTGCAGGATCTGCCTCGTTGTCAGCATTTTGAACGGAAGGACCTTTAAAAACATGTTTTGGTGCCTTAAATCTAAAATGGGCCTCAGGGTGCCATCTTTCTTGAGAATTAAAAAGTATTTGGAGTAAAACCCAGTGTGCTGTTCACCGGAGTCTACTTTGACAATCGCCTCCTTCTGAAGGAGAGTCATAATCTCCGCAGCCAGCCTGGACCGGGTCCTTTACCACAGTCATGTGGACCCCGGTAAAGGGAGGGGGTCGGTGCTGAAACTGGATCCTGTAACCTGTTTTCACCGTGGATAGGACCCACGAATCTGACACAGACTTTTCCCAGCAGTCCAGGCAAAGCTGAGAAATAGGTTCGGCGGTGGACTTCGGAGCATCAGGTACTCCGCCCCTGAGGTCCTGGACCCCTGGGGGGGTGATTCCCCTGTGGCGTCCGTCTGGAACCTGACTGGGACCCGTATCGCTGGCGCTGTGACGGCTGCCTAGCAGCTTCACCAGAAGCTCCTGTGTCTGGACCCTGTCGTCTGTCAAACCCCCGGGACCATGACACCTGAAGCGGGGGCTGTGGGCCCCGAGTCCTATATCTGGAGGCACTGGACCTGGAGAACGTCCGCTACACTGTCCCTTGTACGCTGAGACTTTTCTGCTTTGTCCAGCAAACTCTGGGAGTCCGGGTGGAACACTCTGCCAGGGACCAAAGGCAGATTAGTCAACTCCTTCCTGATGTGGTCTGAGCTAACCAAACCTGACGGCATCCTAGCATGGCTGATGACATTGCTACCCCCATATCCCTGGTCAGCTGGGCATGAGACACCAGCGCCCTGTCAATGAAGTTCAATGTATCCTAAACTTCCTGGCTGACAGTCTTCCTGATTGCTGCCGGCACCTGTTGAGAGGGAAATGGCAGCCTTGACGTCACCCGGTCCAGAGCGGGTGACTGCCAACCCTCGTTGCCACATTAAAGAGTGTCACAAGACGCCTGGTGTGCCAGACATACAATGCAGCTATGCGCAGCTCCCTCCGACAATGCCTTAGCCATTCCATGCTTTCATAAGCATCTGCAGGTAATCTGCAGCTGCTGGAACAGAGACTGAGGGCTGAGGCTGAGGCTGAGAGATGCCAGCCTACACCCCCTCCACTGCACTCAGAGCCTCCGCAGACACCGAAAGCCCAACAATTTTGGCTGTGCTCAGTATTTTTGCCATGGCATCCTGACCTGGGCTCTCATTGTCTGCAATACTCCCCAGTTCTGAGTCCAAGCCACCCAGTGAGGACTTCAGCTTCTCCTCCCCCAGAGGCTCCCTGGACAGGCTCACACTGTGATCATGTAGGGAGAGGACATCCGCCGAACCCCGCCTCTCCTGATATGGCGGAAGATCCTCCTGAGATGCCACACTCAGCTCCCGTGAAACTGAGGCTCCAGTGACTGGCCGCTGAGGCTCCATCCTATTCAGCCTATCAGCTAGACTCTGAATAGCATTTGAGTATCCCCCGTCTGAGACTGATGTTCTGGACTGGGTTGTTTTCCACGTATAGATTTTCCAGGGTCCCGTTCCTGATGGCGATCAGGACTATGGTCCCACTTGCGACTCCTGCTCTGCTTTGCATTATGGCTGTGCTGTCGCCTCCACCAGCTTTGCTCTGCGCCCGCGCTCCTCCAGTGGGAGCTCTGTGGCAGCATGGCATGGATTTTCAATATTCTCCACCAAGTGTACTACCCTCAAACAGTGGGGTCACTCCCTGTGGCCATCACGGGGATCCATGCCATACACCACACTAATTACCACACTACTCAGGCAGCCAAGTAACACAAAAAAACCTGAACTGAGGAAAACTGAATATGGCATCCCTCAAGGTGCGCAAATGCACGACGGACGGTCCAAACAGGATATGACTCGAGGT
>NC_140930.1:30617216-30637671 GCF_045865225.1 Trachurus japonicus | reverse complement strand
GAGCGATAGATATAACAGAGTGGCGACAGCCTTTGATGTCGCCGCCAGCGCGGTCACGTGGTTCATGTAGCTCCCAATAGTTCCAAACGAGGCTGCCGCTGTCATGTTCTGCTATGGGACAGACAGCACTGAGCTTGCTTTTGGACGGTAAATATTAAAAAATAAACCGTACAAAGGTATATTTACAACTGTTACTGAATTACTGTATGTACATCAATGTCAGTTTTCAAACAAAAGGCAAAATCTTCTTGCTTCAAGGTTTTATTTGTCACTCTAAAGTGAAGATTAGCCTGCCCTACAGTAAAAATGGCATAAGAAGAGGAGTAAAGCAATATAGGAATATATATATTTAAGCATAAAAGATGTTCAATCAAACCCACACAGTTTGAAACAACGTTCAAAACACACACACACAGTATCACAACTAAATATAAAGCCCGCTAGCTTAATGCTAACGTATAATGCAAAACCTCATAGACGGGCTAACAGAAATTAGCATCGATATCGCCATTTTGCGGCAACCGAGCCACAGCAGTAAAGCTGCCAAAACCTGGCTTTAGCGCTGTCAACACGTCAGTTTTAATATTTTTTTCATGCAAGAAAGTCACCGTTTAATCCGGAGTCTGTGGTCAGTTCATAACGTTTGTTAGGAACTTGCACCGATGTTTGTTCTGGGAGAAGTGCAGAGTCTGTGTGAGCCCCGACCGGGGACCAGGGGAGGCGGCTGTCACAGCAGCAGCAGCCGCTCTACTGAGCTGATCTGCCGGGGCCGACCGTCCGTCCTCCCGTCGGAGAAAACGAGCCAAGTAACGTATCCGCATGCTTTTAGAGGTTTACCGCTGGCTTGTTAAATTATTTTGAAGAGATTAATGTTGGTCTCATTGATGAAATTTAACAACTGTGGCAGTGGCATTAGTTTGTTTGAATGAAAAGTGGGCAGGGCTGCTTCTGGGCTACGGACTGAAATCACCACAGTTACGTAAATAAATAAATGTTTTTCAATGAACCGATCAGTCTAATAATTTTTATTTTGTTAAGTCAACATGGTTACTGTACTTGGGAAAGATTATTACCACTTTATAACTTAAAGTTGGTCGGTATTTCGTCAACGTAGCTCAGTAGTTTCTTGCTGTGCAGCCATAGAAACAGACGTGGTCCAGCGCCGCGGGAGGAATGTTTGGAACTATTGAGGGCTCCATAACCCGGAAGTCGGCCCGCCATTTTTTACAACGGAGTCCTATGGGAGTGTCGCCACTCTGTTATATATATCGCTCTGACCAGAGGCAGCCGGGAGGCGATATTTTTTTTCCTACTATGGCCACCCATGGCCACGCTAAGACCCGCCTTACTCCACCTCTGATTGGCTGCCTCTGCAAGGCTAAGCCTATCCCTGCATCTTACCCTAACCTTAACCACTCCCTTCACACGCCTAAACCAACCGTCTTTGCCTAAACCTAACCGTCAGAGTCGAGGGCATCGTGATAAGCCAATCAGAGGCCTAGTAAGGCGGGTCTTTGCCTGGCCATAGCAGGAAAAAAAATTTTGCAGCCGGGAGTGTATTGACTCCAATGGGAAAATTGAACGTGAACACAGATTATGGTCGGGTCTTTCTCCCCACAGTCACTGAAGTAAATTTTGGACTAATTTTTCACAAGCCACATCTCTTCTGAACAGTTTGACATGAAAATGGCAATTTTCAGACGGACACATCAGGAGAAAATCCACTTTGTTCAAGACCTGTCTCTGTCTCTACGACACACTCTCGCGAGATTTGGCACAGATCTCCTAGGCAACGTCAAACAAACGGCCGCGAACTCCCGTGGAAATGATTTAAATTATTTTTGTCATGCTAAATATGACTGTTAGTAGTGTAAATATTTAATGTTATCATAAGAAAATATAAATATCTCGCTTTCATCTATCTACAAATTGTATAAATCCACACACACGTTCACAGACAAGGTGGTGACGGTTGGCCACGCCCATTTAGAGAGACAGGAAGTGTATACCATTTCATTAGGGTTGCACATCTCTCTGTGATAAACGATTCGATATGAATCTAGATACACAGATTACGATTCGATTCAAAAACGATATCCTTTTAATACAGACCGATTCGATCCGATTCGATACAGTGTAGGACGATTCGATTCTACGGTTAATATTTGTTGTAGGCTAGATATTTTATAAAATAAAGAATTCTATGAAAGTGACTATCTTACAGTAGTAGGCTACTACAATATTTTTTCAAATATATCCCCAAGCATTGTTGCTTTAAAGCACTGGCAAAAAAAAGAAAGAAGAAAAAGAGAATAACAACAAAATCACATGTCAATGTATTTATTCTTTGACATGGACCAATATCTGTGAGAACGTTTTTGTAATTAGCCCTTTTCCACCGAGCTGGTTCCGGTGCTGGTTCGGAGCCAGTGCCTGCTCAGCACCAGTTCTTGGTTCAGCACCAACTCCTTGCTGGGTCAGAGCTAACCGGTTCTTCCAGGGGCTGGCAGCGGAGTTGCCTTAGCAACAAGACTGCTACGTATTACGTTTGTTTATCGATGAAGCTAACTAGCTGAGCTACAGGCGGTGGCTAACAGCAGCTAACGCTCATATCAAAATATACGTCGAAACGTAGTTGCCGGTCGCGGCGATTACAGCGAAGACGGCTGCTTTTTTTCAGCCGGGTTTAGAGTTATCGCTCATTAATAGCCTAGTCTATGCTTCCACGTCAGGTCCAGTGTTCAACACCCGCAGGTCGGACCAGGTTGTCTACCTGTAGCAGGCAGCAGAGACAGGAGCAGCTCCTGGATGGGGAGTGTGCTAATAGCAGCAGCAAAGCTAACATCAGGACGTCATCTGTTAAACCCCCCGTCCCCTCCGTTATTGGACACAACATGAAACTACTCCAGTTAGCGAATCGTGTTGTAACAAAGATATTCGCAGGAAAAAAATGTTTATACGTGGCCCGTTGATTGATTTATGAGCTATTAAAGACACCGCTAACGGCTAAGCACTCTAGCCCATAGCGATAACCGGTTCATGACTCTACAACCGATTCATCTAGGAATTCATGGCTAATTTGTATCGATTCAGGAGGCTGCTACCGATACAGCCGAATCTCTCACTTGTTAAACCGAATATCCGGTCGCATCGGTTTATCGTTCACAACCCTACATTTCATATCATTGGAGCAGCCGCTCATGGAGTATCTTTCCATTTATTGAATATCTTTGGTTGTGGGTCTGAGAAGTGAAGCTTCACTTTTCATTTACACAAAGACCATAAATTAATCTGCTCGCTTTCTCCACCGGCATGACGACGTCTGAGTGACCGGTCGATCCCCTCAGCCGGCCGGCTGCTGCCTCTGAGATGAGCCGAGCAGCGAGCTAGCTCCCGGTGGCTACTCCCAGCTCCCAGGTAGCTCTGCACTTCTCCCAAAACCTCGGAGCAAACTTCCAAACAGACGTCAGTTGGATAAACTGACCACAGAATAGGACTATAAACTGTGACTTTCTCGCATGAAAAAATATTTAAAATTAATAAAGTGATGTTTTAACAACGCTACGGCGGACTTTTAGCTGCTCTACTTCTAGGCTATCAGTTAGCATAGCTTTGAAGCTAATGCCGTAAAAGTCTGGAACGGATTGTGTTCCGGGTACGGATCGGGCACTGACAGGGAGTGTCACTACCCGATTTGCAACGCTACCCGATTTGTGACAAAACAGGTCTGCGCATGCGCACACCGGCCGCCATCTTGGACAGCTGCCTACGGCAACTCCACTTGGACAAACTTCATTTGGGCACTGCCCGATTTGCGTAAAATCGCAAGTCTGCTTAAAATACGGTACTGTGAAAATGATTTAAAAAAAAAAAAAAAACCCGCGGACATCCGTCATAAGACAGCCGCGGCAGACTCGTTTATTCAGTGAGTGTTGTGGTAGTTGTGATTGTTTGTGGTTGTCATGGTGATGAGGCCGGCGAGAAAAGACGAGAGTAAACACTAAAAGTCCGCCTCTGTTCCTGTTTTCTGAGCATAAAGATCCATACCACCACAACCAACCCTCAGTTTACATTACTAATAAAGTATTTATTTTTTTTTTAATAAAAAGATAAAGCGTCTCTGGCGACGCACATAGGGCAGCGATCCTAAGTCAATTCAACTAAGTTTGTCCAAGTGGAGTTGCCGTACGTAGCTGTCACAAATCGGGTAGCGTTGCAAATCGGGTAGTGACAGGGAGCATTCCCTGTCAGTGCCCGATCCGTACCCGGAACACGATCCGTTCCAGCGCTTCTGCGCATGCGCCGTTTTACGGCATTAGCTTCAAAGCTATGCTAACTGATAGCCTAGCAGTAGAGCAGCTAAAAGTCCGCCGTAGCGTTGTTAAAACGTCACTTTATTAATTTTAAATATTTTTTCATGCGAGAAAGTCACAGTTTAGAGTCCTAATCTGTGGTCAGTTTATCCAACTGACGTCTGTTTGGAAGTTTGCTCTGGTTTTGGGAGAAGTGCAGAGCTAGCTGGGAGCAGAGCTGGGAGCATAGCTGGGAGTAGCCACCGGGAGCTAACGTTAGCTCGCTGCTCGGCTCATCTCAGAGGCAGCAGCCGGCCGGCTGAGGTGATTGACCGGTCACCCAGACGTCGTCATGACGGTGGAGAAAGCGAGCAGATTAATTTATGGTCTCATTGATTAGTTTGTGTAAATGAAAAGTGAAGCTTCAGGAGGAGCTGGTCAGAGGAGCAGTGCTGACTTGCTGCTGTCTGTATGTGCAGAAATCACCACATTTACATCAATAAATAAATGTTTTACAATTAACTGATCGGTCTACATTACATTTAATTTAATCAGAAATAGAACAGAGGGGAATTCGTTGCAACGTGCTTGTGTTTTTCCTCATAGAACGTCTCTGTTTTCATCCATATCCGCGGTGTCTGCCGTAAACGTAAACTAAAAGAAGGGAGGAGTGCGCATGTGCGTGCGCATGCGCAGAAGCGTCCTGGAACGGATCGTGTTCCGGGTACGGATCGGGCACTGACATTCCCCATAACCCCTTTCGCAAATACCGCCATCTTGGACATCCCGCAATGCATTGTGGGTATGCACCGATGCACTCTGGGATTGAAAGCGTCCAAACAACATTGCAGCACCGTGCTCCGCGGCTCTTGACGGGCCACGGCCGCAATGGACACAGAAGTTAACTTTAGTAATATGACGGTAAGTCATAAATGTAAACGGAATCAAAATAAAACTAGTGAAACTAGTAAATCAACTTGGAGCTCGAGCGTTTATAAGAACCAGGCGCATATTTGTAACAGGCTACTTATTTTTGCACTGACCAGCACCAGACCATTATGCACAGAACAAGGAGGCCACTGCAGGAACACTAACAAAACTACTTTTCCCCCGACATATCTTTATTGACATCAGACAATAAATACGACAGCTTGTCTGTGTTACCACGACACAGTCCTTATAGTCCAGCACAACCTGTCACGCTCCCGTGTTTGTGTGTGTCTGTGTGCACCTGCACGGGAGAGAGCAAGCAGGAGGAGCCGCTGACTGACAGGTGAGGACGCTGTAACACAATAATATACTATTAAGGGATGTGAACACGTGTAAACTGTGCAACGCTTTCCGTTTTAAACGTGTACACGGTACGGTACGGGGGGCGACCGCCATTCCGAAGGACCGCCATTCCGACGGTCTGCCAGTCCGAAAATTCGCGAAGGTCCGTCATTTCGAACTTCCCGAGGGGCCGCCGTTCCGAATGTGTTTTATTTTGAAAATTGATTTTGAAAATTGATTCTCTCGTGGTTTGACTTCCTGCCCGGCTTGACACGACGCGCCGCGGGGACAGCGCCCGACCGGCCCCTCCCCCTCCCCCTCCGCCTCCAAAGTTTCACCCAGGTGCGAGTCTGATGCATTACATCCATGGTCTGATGCAGCCGCGGCACTCCTGCTGAAAATAAATGTCCTTGCTCTGTGCTTTGGTTAGGTTTAGGCAATGTAGAAAGGAGTTGGTTAAGTTTAGTAAAAAGGTTAGGTAGAGGCCAATAAAATCGCAGTTAATATGTATCTCCCCCGGGAGTCGAACCCTGATCTACCGCGTCAAAAGCAGATGTTCTGACCACTACGCTACTACCGCAAATAGGCTTGTTTACTCCATGCCGTAAACCATTCAAGATTTTTTCAGGTTCGGAATGGCACCCTTTCTTTCAGGTTCGGAATGCAGAGCCGGCCCTCCCTATAAGCGAACTAAGCAGCTGCTTAGGGCCCCGCAGCCACTACTAGGGGGCCCCCAAACTTTGCTCAATCATTTGTCTAACCGTCTCTGACAAAGTGTAACCCTTGACCCAACTGGCAACAATGACCGTGACACGCATACGTAAACGTAACGCAGACTGTGGCCGTTGTCCGGTAACGAGCGCGCACCACCCCTTCCCCTTCTCTCCCCCCTGGCCCCCTCCCTCCGTCACTCACTGAGATCGCGATTTGCGAGGAGGTGATTAGCTTTTGGACAGCGACGATGTCCAAAAGGATATATCCGTCAGGTGCGGAAAATAGGAAAAAGAAGGTCAAGGATGAAAAAAAAAACAAGGACAAGGTAAGGATAATTATTTGTTATGTTTACTAGATGTACGTTTCGCCGGAAAAACATGTCAGGTGCTTGTGTTAGCTCACTTAGCTGGCTAGCTGCTACATACCTGACTGCTGCAGTTTAACATGTCCTGGCTGCATTTTAAGGTCTGGTTTACAAGTGAAAAGATATCAGATGTTTTCCTGTGAGGGGATAATATGGATCAATCACCCATTTATTTAATGGCTGTCATGTTTGCAAATCCTCATCCCCTGTGGCTGGTGCCAGTCATACAGTGGGTAAAGTTTCTTATGTTTGTTGCCACAATATGTTTATCTCGGTTGGAAATATTAAACTTGTGTGTAATGTGGCTAAACAATTCTACTAATCTTCTACACAGCTCCAATGGTTACTGCTGATGACTGCTTGTGACCAACCAACATCTTCTATAGTCTATCTCAAACTGATGTTTTGTTTTAAGGGTTCTAGAATTTAGCTGTACAGATAATTTAAAGAATATAAATCTGTTCTAACTGTAATTCTTTTGTAGAACTTTTTATCTTTCTGCTACATCTAAAAGTACTGCCGGTTTGGATAGGCACCTATTGCCATTCACTTATTAACATTAACATTCAGACAAAAAAAAAGTAGAAGAAAAAAAGACTGTGCAATTAGACAGGCTTTAAGTGTTTAGACTCTAATTAGTAATGAAATATCTGATCGCCATAATGTTGATAGAGGTACTTAAATATATGAGAAGGGTTGCATAACGGTATGCTGGTTTTATGAATATGTGATGATACACTGGGAGGCAGGGCCCCCAAATTTTATCCTGCTTAGGGCCCCCAGATGTACAGGGCTGGCCCTGTCGGGAATGGGCACACTTTTCCAATAAATAATTAAGGGTCGGCATTCCGACAAATTAAAGTTAACGTTCGGAGTGGCGGCCCTTCGGTAATGGCACCCTGGATCAGTCACAAAATCTTCACGTGTAAACGGGTACACGGTAAAACAAAATCATAAATGTTTAGGAAAAATCAATAGCCGTTTACACGTTCTTCCCACCTCCTCCTCGATCATTTATCAACATTATATATTTTTAGGGGTTATTATGTTGCACTGTACTGCGTGTCAATTCCCCCTCACTTTATCTGCGCGTCTAGCCTACCGGTCTTCTTTCCAGCTGTACCTTCAGAATAAAGGCCGAGGGGGGAAAAATACAACATCAACAACGACTCCTGCGGCCTGTACTGCGAAGGAGACTCGGCTTTGTGATCATGTTTATATAACAAAACCTCAATGCCCCGGTCCGAGTTAACACGGTTCTTCGATGATGGTTATCAAATTGCTGCTTGACGCTCAGCTCAACAGCTGAGCAGCGTATTCCCTCAGTGTGTACATATGCAGGCAGAGACGCTCAGAGAGGAAAGTAAACGTGCAGCGGATCAGCAGCGATCTCTACCAACGTACTTAAACGCTGACTGTGGCGGCAGCCATCAATTTTTATAATTCTGATATAAAAACCATGGTAGTTAATGTTTTCGATCCGAACCTGTAAGGTAGTTGGCACGGGCGATTGACTGAGCCAAGGGAAGAGCCGCGGAGCCGAAGGCTGTGGGACGTACTATATATTACAGTATAAAGTGTAGGATATTGGTGCAGATTAAACTTGAAAATGTTGCTGCTCTCGATTACGACCATTCCTTCTATTCCAATATCGTCATGCTGCGGACACTAATGGGCGTTACTGTAGCACACGTTGTTCGAGGCCAGGATCGCCCCCTTCGCAGCCTGGAACGCCCCCCCCTCTACCTTCTTCTTCGGTCTACCAGAGCTTTTGTCAACATTCCGGGGGTTAATTGAGGGGTTTTACTTAGGCCACTTCCGCTAGTCAGTTTATTCGACAGGTAGCGTTAGAGCTACCAATTAGTAAGCGAAGCAAGATAATTAAGGTAAGTTTTGTTATTTTTATATTTACGTTGGATTTTATTAGGTAAGTGTGGAGTTACGTTCGAGTATTTTTTTTTTAACGTGATTTAACCTAATGGAATTAAATTGAACGAATCTGTTCCCTTCGTCTTGACTAGGCTACTGTTTCTGTCCTCTTTTGATCATCCTCCATATTTTTCTTTCCTTTCCTTCATACTGCATTTTGTCCATTATGTTCAACTATCTTACTTTCCATTTACCTTTCCTTTCCTCCCAGGTTGGCATTTCAGTATTTCCAGCTCTCATTCGGATTTCTGTACACTCGGTTAGGGCTGCAGCAGAGCCTCCAGACAGGGCTGCTGTGTCCATAACGCTGCACACATGAAGCTTCTCTTTTAATTCAAATAAACTATTGCAACTGCCACAATAAGATTTCATCAATGAAACCAGGCATTTATATCCTATAAAGAGTTAAACCAGTCCGGTGGTTTACCTCTAAAAATCTAAGGATAAGTTCATTAACAGTCGTTTTCCCCACGCGAGGTGTCGGAGTAGTCTGGCCGGTCGAGGCACGTCAGGAGAACGGGGTTGATGCCTCTGTGTTGGTACCTGGTTACTGCATCATTTTTATTCCTATATTTAGTTGATCATAAAGTCGGCTGTTTAGAAGTTAACCTAGAAGCGAAGCTCCAGGTCCGGAGCAGTGGTCCGCGGCCAATCACTGAGGCAGCAGCCCGGATTCCCATGACTTGCTACGCACGGCCCAGCATGTTAGTCTCCCCGGGGAGAAAACGACTGATAACTTACTTACACGTTGGCTTGTAGAGGTTTTACATCGGAGTAATTTGTCTTGTGCATTTTTGATGAGTACTACTGACCTTCCTGTGTCAAAAATTTAGTACCACTTGCTTTCTTTACTTTTGTGTTCCTGGTGGTGTCAAGCTAACAGCTCTCAATTTATTTATTTCCTAATCCAATTGGAAAATTCTGGTGAGCCAATCAAAGTTAAGGTGCCATGAAGGGCTAGGGTGAAAAAAAAGGAAAATATGAACATTCTAATGTGAGCTTGTGAGTTGTCTAAACAAGGGGTTTGTGGGATGCCGAATCCTATTTCAACCATTAGTTTTGAGTAATAAATGTTTCCCTGAAAATAAAATCATTGGTATATTTGTAGTAAATAGTGTATTTGGACAATGGGTTTAGTGGTCAGGAGTGTTGTTCGATTCTAGCCTATTCTAAATAGATTCCATTCCAAAAAAAATAATAATTAAAATGAAAATGAAAAAGAAGAAAAAAAATACAAATTGCTTCCTGAAGAGTGATGACACTAACTGTTGCACATGCACGGAATGCTCAGTAAATGAGTGTGCTGTTTATGGCGATGAAAGAAAAGAAATTAAAATTTTTATTTAGGCTTGTGAGATGTTCCAAATTCCATTATGACCTCACAATCAAAACTGTTGTGAGTGATAATAAATTCTGGGGAAAATATTGTCCTTATTGGTGTGTCTTTTGGCTTATGTAGTGTTTATTAGGAGTGCTGAATCCATTTCAACCATTCGTTTCAAGGAAAAAAACTGAACAGAAGCTGTTCATTTAAAAAATATTTTTACTCTTATGATCTTTTTTAAAATTTATAACTCATTTTGGGGAGGGGGAAGATAGACAACATGTCATTTGTACAATGAATGCATCATACATGGATAACCCCTACTTATGCATGTCCCCATTTTCCTCACTCTTCTCAATTATGGCTGGTTGTTTCGGCATGAGCCATGACAAGTTTCCACATGCAGAGATACAATGACCGCTTGCTTTTTTACTGCGGCAATAAGTGTACTGCAGTCCCACTCACAGTTGCTGCTGATAAACTTGAGGAGATAGTCCGGTGCAATGGGGTATGTGGTAGGTGACTGGTATATAACCTTGTTCTCCCATGTTTCCACCCATAAGTCCAGGACATCCTGTGATGGACTTTGTAGCAGCAACCAATCTCTGGTTTGGAGATAGGCCCGGAGAGAATGCCGGCTGCAGCTTCTGTGGTCGGAGGCAGTTTCTCTGGTCTGATGCTCCCAAGTGGGGGCGCCTGCTGTTTGCTGAACCTATAAAATCTCAAGTTCCCCCAAGTTCTGTTAGCTGGCGTTCTTCTGGAAAATGCATTTGAATATTTCACTGCCGGCTGTGATGATGTTATCTTTCTGGGCTTGGATGTCCAGGAATACGTCCATGGCCTTAGTTGACTTGGGTGGTCTTGGAGACCTTGCTATAGCAAAGTTGGTTTGCTGACAACTAGTAATTGCATGTAAACAGTATCTCAGCCCGAGAAATCTATGAAAGAAGAGAAGGTACTTCCTGTATTTTTCTGGAGAGGCCGTCACGAATCTTTACAAACATCGTAGAAAACACTTTTGGCTGTTGTGACGAAAACTGAGTGGTGTGCTATATGATGGTTCAGCATAACCTGGATGTCGGTTATCTTAAGCTATACACCTCACCAGGGGATTCTCATTGCCCTCATCTAGAGCTGCTCGGCTTAGATATAGATGTCTGCATCTTCGGAGCATTGCTTGTACTTAGAATTTCTTTATTACTGAATGTCTACAGCAAGTTCAGGTTGAGCTGGGCCTTGTTGTTCTTGTTGTCAAGGAACTTTTCTCTAGGAACAATTGCTTTGGATGTCAGGACGATTCTGGATGTCACAGCTCATGCATGCTTTTGTCCGTCTGAGGTGATCGTGTTCCTTGGTCGAGTTGGCATATCCATCAAAGACAACAGTGTATCCGAAGGTGCTGGCTCCCCATGGCATTCACAAAACGAAGGTAGTTACAGCGATGTCCTTCCAGGTGTGGTTAGACTCCCAATTGACATTGTGCAGCAGCCACCCACCATCAATAACACATATGGCACGCGGGCAAAATGGGGGTTGCTCCACGGGTTCCACAAATGCTTTCGGGAACTTTGCTAAGAGCAGCCTTGTCTGGTTTTAGCATCTGCTGGTTTTTGTCAAATAGAGACATTGGTGTTGGGGTCCAACTCAAATAGGTGAGCTTATTTGGTCCTGACTTTACGCTCACTGATGATGATAAGGCGATTGAAGAGCCTGAGTGAATCAGTGACCAAATTCTCCCCATTGAATTTGGGCCCAGATCTGAGGGTTGCTAAGGAATTTGAACTTTGTAATTTGTTTCCATTTTGTCGAGTACAGTTTTCCCATAAATATTGGCACTGTATGCTGTCTGCCAATCTCACTCTGCACTGATCTGCATTCACTTGGTCTCTGGGATGAGCTACTTAACACTGTTGAAAAGGATACCAAGGTTGTCCTGTCCCGTGTGGTGTTCAAAGGCGGTTGAACCCTATTTCCAACAATCCAACAATGGCAATTGACTGAATTCATTGTCTTTCTGCATCTGTGCTCTTTTGACTTCTGCATGGGTAGGTGCCCCACATTTATTCTGGCCTTCCAGCTCCTGATGAATGAATCAGAATTGGTTTCGTGTGTGAACACCTATGACTTCTGCGGCAGATGTTCAATTCCGGATAAGAGTTTCCTCTGTTGAGGGGGGGACCGAAGGAGGTTTTCGGCATCACACATAAGTAGTGGTGTCTATGTGTAATGTCAGTCCATGTACCTGACCACTCATGGTCTGTGATCCTGACTGCATGGTTGACCAAAACACAGTGAATTTGGTCAAGAGTTTCATGGATTTGCCAGACTGTCTTGTCGCTGCTTCGGCATGAGCTGAACATACAGCCTTGCTCCTTTTGCGTACTGCATGGTGGCCTGCTGCTGCAAAGGTGTTTAGGCATTCACATGATGCAGATGAGGTGAACTGTGTGGTCCTGGGACACGGTCACTCCTAATGAACACCTTGATGAGTTTGATTCTACCATAGTACATGACCCAGAGTGCTGGTGTCCTTCCTACTTCTGCCAGGGTCTTCTACCTCTCTGCCATCCTCTCCTCTAAAACTCAGTGACTAACCTTGGGGTATCTGTTGAAACTGGGAAGGAATTAAAGTTCAAAATTTACATAAATATTAAAACATCAATACAAATACAAGTTATGCATTGCAATTTGTAAAAGACTAGTGTACAATTTACCTGAATAGGCAATTTTCATGCTACCTATTTTCAATTCTTTTGCAGTCGTGATGAAAGTTCCTCCATGTCATCTTACTCTTGCTTGCTGAACTAAACATTCTCTCAGCTCGAAACTTGGGTATTGCTGCAGTATGCATGAAGATGAAAGCGGATGGCCTTGGCTTAAGCGACCACCTGAAATGATGGGTTAGCTGTTTCGGGTTGCATGGATAAACCAATGCTGTATCTGTGATTGAAGACTGTGTTTTTTTTTTGCCATGTATCACACGATGGACACCAGGAAGCTTTTCACAAGATGAAACCCACACAAGTCTTGTGATGATGGGCAAGTCAGACTGAGAGCACCTACTTGAGTTGCTTTCAACCATATTGGCAGGTCCGAATGTGATGACAGAAGGATTGATGACTATTTTGTAGGCACTTCATGAGTGTAGTGTTGATTGTACTGTTACTCGTTTGGGGTCACCCTCTATTTATTGGAAGGAAATCTATAATGAGGGACTTCTTCATTAGATTGTGGGCGTTGGGTATCGACTTCATGAAGCCATTCCAGTTGGGATGTTCGGAATTTTGGGGTTCAATATTTCTTGATAGCCCAACCCTTGCCTTCCAATGCGATGTATCCTGGCTGTAAGGCTGAAGGTTCTTGGTGGTGGTCTGCTACTGGATACAAACTGAATAGTTTGCCAATCATACTTTCTTTTTCAGAAGATATGGTTTACAATCATTCACCTATGCTACTTTGAGAGTTGCTGCCTTATCCTTAATAGTCATATTTTTCTCTTGGGTTTGTAGCAAGTTGGTCATCTTGTCTTGTTTGGTGGAGCAGGAGAAGTTACCCTTATGTACCCATAGCATTGAAGGCTCTGGTTCCATTTAGTGACATAATGTTAAGATCTATATTATTCCCCAACAACAACTGCTGAACTGTGCCTTCCTCTGGAATGAAACAAAAGCAGAGGTTTGAGGAATCTTTTTCCACTCTCTCATCATGACTTTTCTCCTCTTGCTCTTCTGTAGTTAGGACTGCATCGAGCTCTGCCTCAATCAATCTCCACGTCACCAGCTTCATCTTTGTCTGTGATTATGGTATCATGGTCTGCTGTGGTATGAGGCCCATTTTTAACACTCAAGTTACCAATTCTTGTAGCGAATGGAGCTCAGCATATGACTCTGAACTATCCTATGTGATGACAACGGTAGATCAACCACTTATATCCTTACTTGTGGTCAAGCGGAATTGTGAGTCCAAGTTGTGAAGGGTTCACTCCTGATCGAGGGAGGTTAGGCTTTCAGCAGATTTCTGGACACAGGACTGCCACCTTTTCATCTGTTTTCACTATTGGCTTCACTGAACTGCTTTTAGGTCTTCAGGAATCAGTGCAAGCTGGCTCTGTGTATCAGTTCATAATGTTCACTGAAGGGATATTGCTTCTTGTCCAAAGGAACTCTTGCCAGGTCTCCACAAATTAGATTGATGGCAGTCGAATTTTTGAGTCTCTTTAATCTCATCATCATCAAGGGTGGTGCAAGGGGTTGATGATCTGGTGACGGTTGGTCTCGGAGGAGTGCATTTGTTGTGTCTTTCATGCAGACAATATTCTCTCTTATCTCGTCTGATGTGAAGTAGAGGGACTCATTATAATAATCCTGAAGCTTTCTTTTTAGATATCTCTTGTCCATATGCTAGACTTTTGATTTCCTCTGTGGGGTCAAGGCTCCAACATCTTCATGTGGGAATCTCTGGCAATGATTTGTAACACCATGTTCCAGGTCTTTCATACATCCATGTTGCAGAGCTTCTCAATCAGCATTCAGTCTCTCTTCATCAATAGGCCGTACAACCTGAAGGAAAAAATAAAAATTTTTATTCAAACAAATTAACTTTACTCTTTAGTCAAAGCTCCAGAGGTCATTACTTTTGGGTGTGTTAATGGTTACACATTAGTGCATTACTTATATTGGTCCATGTGAGGTACAGAATTACTGTGTTGGAGGTTGCTAGTGCACAGCTGTATTGTGTATACAGATTACAATATCATCATTAAACATAATTTTTATTAGGGTCAATACCTCAGAATTTGTAACGGGGTTCTCAATAGTACACGCTTCTGCTCCGCAGATGGATATAGTGCCTTTTCTGCTACCTGGTTTTTAGTACCAGACAAGACGACATGCCTAACTTCTACTACCCAGGCATCTCCTCGTCGCCAGTGCTGTCTCTAACAAACTATGTTTTCAGTCGTTCATGGTGGATATGATCAAGTGCAACAGATACAAACTTTTCCGTGACCATGTAATGAATAATAGGTAGACACATGTGTATGATTAATTGTTCTGACTTTGAGGGGTAGGCTACAGCGTGGAGCAGAAAATTAAAATGATTCATTCAAACTCTGAGGACAATCTTACCAGGGTATCTTTTCCATTTGTCAATGTTAATGCTGTCATTACATAGGATGCAGGACATTATGGTAGACCAAGTGTGGTCTGGTTTTAGACGAGGGGAGCAGCCAGCACATGGAGTACTTGACGTTCTGACGTCTTTTCATCCTTTGTGGTTGTGGGTCTGGACTCATCTTGGCCTAAATAATATAATGTGTCAAAGGTATTGTTAATTTATTTGTGATGGCCACTTGCCATAAGTGGGAATGTTTAATCTAAAAAAATGTAAGATTCTCAGTGAATTATTCTTGTTGCTTGAGCTTGAACATCTCTGGTCTGCATTCTAGATGATATGTGAGCTTAGGAGTCTTCTCCGTTCCTCCAGTCCTCATGCAGTCTTTTGATTAATGGATGCGTCGTTCTACTCTCAGAATATATTAAAATCTGAGGATCGCCTTTGGGGGTATCTTTTGATGAGCTTTTTTGTCCCAAGTTATCCACAAAATTTATTGAGCTCCTAACAGCCATTACTGATTTCCATGTTGTACCTGCTTAAAATAGACAAGTGTCATGGTTTTTGTCAAAAACAGGACTGTTAGAGGTCCATACAACTAGACCAAGTTTACTATAGTAAAGTAGGTTCGCCACAACTCTATTGATCACAATTGTTATTTTTCCTTTACAATATGATGGAACATTGGACTCGCTAAGACACCTGGGGATCCCTACTGAAACTTAATGGGCTCTATGCACTGACTCCACTACTTCCTGAACTGCTCCTCATTTTTTTTCCTCTCTTTACATTATTGGACTAAACCTATTTAATCCTGATGTGTCTGACCATTGTGACTACTCAGACACACCTGGATTGATCAGTTAGTACAATAATTGTAAGCGAGGGAACAAAAGGAGCAGCATATAAATTGTTTGTGGGAGGTGGTGCCCATTTTATAAAACAAACTAGCTTCTATCTATATTTCTACTTTACAACATATACTAGCTCCTATGGTTGGGTCTGATCTTGCTTAGATACCTAGTTGTTAACTTTATCTAAGTGATAATTTGTTGTTCTTTTTAAAGCAATATACAAGAGAATATTAATACATTTATTAATGTACTATCTTTAATACATTGCCTTATGCAGAGAAGAAAAACATCAATAAGTAACTATAATACCTTTAAAAATCGTTCATGTACCTCAATAATTGTTTACCATGTAACGATATGCAGTGCTCCACTCTCGCTTCTTCCAGAGGGCATCATCGCCCCATAGAAACCCACGTACTGAGCATTCCGTGCATGTGCACAGTTAGTGTCATCACTCTTCTGAAGCTTTTTGTATTTTTTTTCTTCTTTTTCATTTTCATTTTATTATTATTTTTTGGAATGGAATTTATTTAGAATAGGCTTAGAAAGCGGTTCAACACTCCTGACCACTATTTACCCTTTGCCATTACACTATTACTCAATTATACCAATATTTTATGGTCAGGGAAACATTTTTTACTTCCAAAAATTAATTGTTGAAATGGATTCGGCATCCCCTTAAAACCCCTAGTTAGACATCTCACAAGCTCAAATTAGGAATGTTCATATTTTTCCTTTTTTTCACCCGAGGCCTTCTGGGCACCTTAACTTTGATTGGCTCTCCAGAATTTTCCCAATGGATTTGGAAAATAAATAAATTGAGAGCTGTTACATAAAACACCTACAGGATCACTATGGGAAAGAAAGTTAGTGGTAATATATTTTCTTTCTCTGTATGGTCAGAAGTATCCAGGCTTAATTGCTATTACTAGATGCTTTTAACGTCATTTAGGGAATATATGTTGGGTTCTTTGATGATTTTCTGTGGCAGTGTAGCAGAAGTGTGTTGGAATAATAAATCCTTGGTTGGACAGTAGCAGTGATGCCTTGGGGTCAGTCTACGCACAGAAAACACCACATTTACATATAATAAATAATTACTTTTAAACGAGCCAGGCCTGTACACAGAGCTGGCAAGACTCTCCAAGTGGCTTATTGTTCGAATTAATTGCCGTTAACGGGACGAGAGAGCAGTCAAAACGGCAGCTCCAAGCTAGAGTTACAGCGAGGGTTGGTTCATTTTCCTGTTTACTAAGTAAATGAACCTAAGCGTTAATAGGCAACGGGTATTGTATGTTGTGAAAATAACCGGAAGTGCGTTGCCTCACTTGGCTAGTTTTACTAGCGCCAGAGAACGGCCGACTTCGTCGGAACTTGTTGTATACAGCGGGTATTTTGTCAGATTTTCAACACAGTGGGCGATTCTAAACGACCAATTTCTTCGCCTGAAAATTGTTTCAAATGTTGCTAAAGTTATGTTTTTACAGAGTTTTAGCAGCAGCTAGCCGCTCGGCAAGAATGCTACATTCAAACGGTAGTCACGCCATTAGGCGTCGCCGTGTGCAATATTTTTTTTCGTTATTAGGATGAGTCCGGGAAAGTCCAGACTTCCCAGACTCCTGATTGGCTGGATGAATTCTCCTTCAATTGTCGTCATGCTCACAACAGTATTGTAGTAAACTATAATACAATCATACTGGAAAGAAAATTGTGATTTGATGATTATGGCGTAGCGCGTTTGCGTTTTCACCTGCGGTGTGGTGAATCCGAGTTCGATCCCCGCTGGGTTTCACATTTTAAAAAAATTAGTTTTTAAAATTTATATTCCAAGTTTTACATTTTGAGTTTGAGAGAAGTGTTAATTGATGCCATTGGTTAGGTTTAGGCAATGAGGAAAGGAGTTGGTTAAGTTTAGTAAAAAGACCAGGTAGAGGCTACAGGCCAGATAAGTAGTGAGAGTCCAAATTTTCATTTTGATGTTCGAGTGAGAAAGTGTATTTGTTGCCATAGGTTGGGTTTAGGCAAATGAAGAAAGGAGTTGGTTAAGTTTAGTAAAAAGAACAGGTAGAGTGTAGGGACAGGCCAGATTAGGTAGGGAGAGTCCAAGTAGATCTTGGCACTTATCACGCTTTGCACGACAGCCTGATTTCACAGACGTTTCACAGCCGTTTAACAACCAAAACAAATAACCAATCAGGATGAGTGCCCTTCTAGCCAATCAGTGTCGAAAATGGAGCCCATATAGCAATTCAGAGGCGGGAATCGGCGGGAAAGGCGGGACGTTCCCCAGGATCTTGCTCCTACGAAAAATATTATCTGCGTCCCGTGTAATGACGGGCCTCACCACCATGACAACCACAAACAATCACAAACTACCACAACACTCACTGAATAATCGAAGTCTGCCGCGGCAGTATTATGAAGGTCCTCCGCGGTTTTTATTTTTATTTTATTTTATTTTTTTAATCATTTTCAACAGTACCGTATTTTATTTTCACTGAACTTTTAAGCATGTACGCATAACGGGCACAGTGCCCAAATTAAGTTTGTCCAAGTGGATTTGCCGTAGGCAGCTGTCCAAGATGGCGGCTCCGGTCTGCGCTTGCCATGGATGTATTATATTAACTGGGTTACCGTGACCGGAAAATGGCCGCCGTTCATTTCAATGTAAAGTTGCTCGCCTGGCGCCATGACGCCGAAAAAGTTTCTGAATTCCGGGTTTACTTCCGCGGTTAACGGGCCCATATGCTTGCGCTGTTGTGTCACCCCCTTGAGGCTCTGCGGTCTCCCATCATGACCTGGGGCAATGAGAAAGAGCAAACCGCCATTCTAGTTTTGGCGCTGCGCGTTCATGTATGTGTTACTTGTGGATTTAAGGAATGTGTATTATAGACTTTAACATGACTCACACGGTCTTTAAAAACAAAGATTACCGATTTATAAAAGTGAGGGGAATCCGATCGTAGGTTTACTAAGGTGGTTTATATGATCGTTTTAAATCGTTTTGAAAGTTGATTTAATATGCGATGTTACACTGAAAACGACTTTAGTCCGAACATGTAAGCTTAAATCACAATGGAAAATAATTCATAATTAACTGTATTTTTGTTAAACATGACAGATTATGTCCCCAGTACACCTCAAATCAATTGTAATGAGGCTTTTCCTATTACCTTTTTTTTATATATTAACTTGCTGCAAAGTTCACCAGTTGTTACAGGACGTTGGTGGATGATATGGTATTATAATAACTTAGTCATCGTGTTTTTTTTTTTATTCAACCACAGCTGTGATTAAAGAAAGTTAGAGCTCTTTGGCAAATGCATCTTCCTTTTAATAATTGTACTGTACTGGCTGTGGTCTTAGTTTCATCATAATCTTCATAATTAAGCCTTCTGGTGGATGAGTATATTTGTAATTCAACTGTTTAACCTTACCAATTATTTCCACAACAACAGCAGTAGTGTCCACTAAATACAGCTACAGAACCAGACATTTTAATATAACACGATGCCTCTGGACACAGTTGATGTTGGATTTGGTAGAAGAAGAAAAAAGTCACAAGCCATGTTTGTTTTTTTTCCGAACAATTTAATAATATGATTATGAGTTTAACGGATCATTTAGAATACTGACACTGAACAAACACTCAATGACGACGGTGAGGAGGAGGAGGGGGTGGATGGAGGAGGACGTCCACGGTTCTTCCTCCGGCCCCGGTGGAAGACGGTGAGCAGCTGCACCGTCAGGGACACACACACAGAACAAACACCGACCATTGGAGGAGATGTATCGGTTTACATTTTTCCACCCAGTGGCATTAATTAAAGCGTAATATAAATTAACGTTGACGGTAGTCAGCATAACAGGTGTAGAACATCAGCCGCGATGGAGTCCACTGTTGACTCACAGACACATACAGACATCATTTGACACACTCAGACACATACAGGGACAGCCATAAATGAACTTTCCATGCTAAAATTACTGAAAAATATGAGGTTTTACAGGGAGCAGTTACTGTAAAATCAGGTCCGGTTGCTCGTAAGTAAAAGCAGTCATTACGAGGCGATCTCATCATTTAAAAAGTTACGTTTTAAGAATACGAGTTGACAAGAGGACTAATAACAGACATTTACTATCATAAAGTTGATGTGACCAAACAAAAACTCACCTTTGAGCCGTTGTTTTCCAATTTTTCTGAGTTGATTTTAGCGCCGGACAGAGTCTCATTAGTTTCAGGCATCCTCGGTCCCGAGACTCACTAGTCCGCGCACTGCTGGTGCACGGGCACAGCCGTGACGTCACGGCCAGAATTGAGACTTTTCTGTGGCTTTTCTGGCCGTTAGAAAACATTTTGAAGGATTAAATAGTCCATTTGAATTAAAAATATAGAATACAAAGATTAGTAATTAACGGAAAGGTTTACCGCTGGGGGAGGTCCTAGTGAACAGTTTTACAGGCTTCTCTTTTTATATTGCGGGTATATGGGAAAAAACCTTTTTGGGCCCCATTGGATTTTGTGTTGCAGACGTACCGACGGGGTGGGCCACTGGGATAAATCGGCGTGCCTGCTGAGAGGATTACAGGGGGG
>NC_140930.1:30609959-30617116 GCF_045865225.1 Trachurus japonicus | reverse complement strand
AAACTGATGGATAGATCTGCAGATTCAGCTAATTGTTTTGATTTTTTGTCACTCTTAATGCTCTCATCACCCTTGTTTCCCAGGCAGAAGACAGCTGTCTTCAAGCAGCAAATGACAGAGTTAGCTGCATGGTGAACATTTAGCAACTAAAAACATCTAATGAAAGTTGATATTACTTCATTTCTGTTTGATGTGTAGAAGTACAATTGCCTGCCTACATTGAAGCGTTACCACCTTAACAGGGTGCCAATATGTCAGTGTTTTACCAACAAGCAGCCATCCATGACACAAACCTGTGTGACCCGGTGTCCCAACAGACTGAGCGATATCTGTTCTCCAGGTGCGAGATTGCATAACAATGCACACACACACGCACACACACACATTTGAGGGCAACACTCACTTTGGTGCAGATATTTTGGGCTAGAAAAACTTAGTTGTCTGATTATACTGGACTTTGTAGTCACTAATGAGGCATCTCATTTGCATAACAGTGTTATCCAAACATCATGAGCAACAGCTCAGCATAAAATGTAATTTGGCATCCTACTAACACTGTTTGCCAAAGATTGTTAGAGTTTTCAGTGGCTTGTGTCAGTTCTAATGTACACAGCTCTTTATACGGCACTGCGTTACAGTAATACACGCTGTCACCTCTCAGGAAAAAAGGTTCTGGGTTCCATTCCTGGGGTACCGGTACTGGTACTGGTACCCCACCCTCGCCCTATGACAGCTGGGATTGGCTCCAGCCATGGATAAGTGATATAGCAAATGGGTGAATGGATGTAAAATGTGTATGTGAGTATGTTCAGCATTAAACCACCATTTATTTTGTGTGCTCTCCCAAGTATTAATTTTCAGTCACTATGGGGCTCTAACTCATTCATTACATCTAGTTATTACAAGCAAATGTTTACCCGCCAAATAATCACATTACCATTTTCATCAGCTATACTGTGTGTTGCCGTATCAGTGAACTAAGATATGAAGTGAAGTAAGATATGAAAAAAATACTGATAATACATATCTTTGGAAAATACCAGAAATTAAGAAGTAATAAGAGTCACAAGGATTCACTTACATAGTGTACCGTATGTAGTATGTACACATCTCTTTTCTTTTATCGTGGCTAGTCTGTCCTTCTTTGCATGCTTTCACTAAAAATCTGCCTTGTATACTGTTGTCTCATTACAATAATTGATTTATTAGTTTAATTACTACATTCATTCAGTCATGTATTCAATCATTCATCCCTTCTTCCTCCCCATATCTGCTGTCACCTCCCCCCCCTGTGTCTGCATGTTTTCCACTTGTCTATGAATTGAGGACAGATACTGTAGTCAAGTGGGGATGCGTCAGTGAGCTCCATAGAAAATTTATTAGCAGCTCTGATGTTGGCCGGCCAAAACTGTGATTGCTTAAGCACTTTTTTCATGGTGTGATGTCAAATGGATGTGTCATGCTTGATGAAAATAATTTGTTCTGAGTTTCCTGTCCCTCCTGTTACCAGCTGTGTGTGTGTGCGTGTGTGCGTGTGCGCTCTAGTGTTACCAAGCCATCTGCACTGGAATTTATGCATTGGAGCCCTTGTGAAAAAATGTTCATATATATTCATTTATATGTGTGGACTTGTTGTGTTTGTGTGCATCACTTTCATGGATGAAATCTCTGAAGCAGCTCCAAATGTATGGAGGGAAGCTTTGAAAATTATGAAATGATGAAATGAAATGACACGCAAACACATGCAATCAGAGAGCATACATTTAGCTATCCTCAAATCCACAAACCAGTGCAGTACAGTGCAGTCAGTGATAAACACAAGCAACATAAAGGGCTCTATTTTGGTCTGGCGCAACATTGTGCGCAGCTAATTTGGTAGATGGAGGTGTGCCGAGGTGGGTGTGGCAGCGCAGTAGGGGGAGGAGTCGACAGATTCAGCTTGGCGCAGTGACAATTTCGTGCCAAAAGGCTGCGCCAAAGGTGTGCCGAAAGCTCGCCAGCTCCAACCTGGTCTACTTTTGGTGCAAGGCGGAGCGCAGCCGGTCTACATAGTGGTAATTTGGCTGACTGACTCACCAAAATCGCATGTTCTCTCACCAAACGCAGCTGGTGATTATACTGTAATGATGTGATTTGCCAAACTGTTTTAGCTGTCTTTATGTTTGTTTTGTTGTTGTTGTTCAGGTGTGTACTTTATGTGGACCTACTGAGCTGCTCTCTTGGCCAGGAACCCCTTGCAAAAGAGATTCTGAATCTCAATGGGATTATTCCTGGTTAAATAAAGGTTAAATAAAAAAAATCTCACAGGCAGGTTTTGAGAAGAGAGTCAGGCACATTCTATGCAATGGGAGCATACCTATGTATATTCCCCAGGTCCTATGTTCCCTGTTTTTCCCAAAAAGGGTCTTATGTTCCCCGGTTGCAATACATAGGGAACATAGGACCCTTTTTCTGAAAAAGGGTCCTATGTTCCCTGCTGTTGCTGGTCGATGGACTCTCTCTACCTATCTGGACTCTATCTATCTGGCCTGTCTGACCTCTACCTGGTCTTTTTACTAAACTTAACCAACTCCTTTCTTCATTGCCTAAACCCAATGGGACACTTCTCACTCAAAGTCACAACTCCACTTCCAGGTATGGGTACAAAAATTGCATGTAGAAAAGTGGGGACATAAGACCCTTTTCTAAAAAAGGGTTCTATGTTCCCTGGTCACATACAAAGTGGGGAACATTGGGATGACCCCCTATGGGGAATTAATAATCACAACAACCACTATATAATGTAACAGAATCAGCACATAAATGTATATATATATCGATTGTCCAATCACATCTGATGTCAGATCAAATTTTTTAAAGATTAAATAAAGGACATTAGATTTTTTGCAGAGCAGATCTTAAAGGAAGCTCCTGCTATTAACAGCAAGAACATTTAAATCAATGTATGACACCATCCTACCTCCATTAATCTCTGTCTCAGGACTGTCTGTAGAGGACAGAGGTTTAGAATATAGAGTGGGCTCCTAAGTAAGGCGCCAAATCCTTGAATAGAAGAAGAGATTCATGAGAGGAGAGAAACGCCTTTGATGTGCAGTAAATTAATTAACGTTCTCCCATTTCTACCAGGAAGTAATTGGACTGTTGGTTTGCTGAGGTTTAACTTTCAAGTGAGGGTTTTATGGTAATTGATTTTTTTAAATAGTAAAAGGATTTTTTCCATGGGTTAGCTTCTCTGATTAATAAAAGCCTTAATCCTTTATCCAAGCATAAACAAAATGTATTTATCTTCCGAATGTGCACAAGCACAGTAGAATATGTTCAAAACATGAGAAAGATGAGAATGCAATGTCTGAAATAAAATAAAAAATAAAAAAAAAGCAGATTTAATTTCAACACATATTGGACCAGATTAATGACAACATAGGTGAAATGCATTCTGAAAAAAATATGTAAAAAAAAAAAAAAAAAAAAAAAGCCCACCAGTTCGACATAGGCCTCTAATTGTATAAATGGCAACACTTAGTTTTCTATCAAATCTCCCATCAATCCAACAATTCTTGCCTCCTGTGGTCGGAATGACAGTATTTTTTTTCTTTTTTTTAAACCTCCTGCCTTTCCGACAATTCCTTTAATTCCTCCCCAAAAGATTTTGCAGTGGTTCAGCTTAGGCAATGATGAAAGGAGTTGGTTAAGTTTAGTAAAAAGACCAGGTAGAGGCTAGACAGACCAGATAGATAGAGTCCAGATGAGTAGGAGGGAGTCACCTGTTGAGTAACACACATTTCCTTATATAAAGCCTTGTCGGAATGGCTTTCAATATAAGGAAGCTCCTGTCGAAATAGAGGTATGTCAGAATAGTGGTATGTCTAAATTGTGGTATGTTGGAATGGTGGGATGTCGGAATGACAGCATGTAACCAATGCCTCTGATTCAAAGGTTATTCATCGCTGTTTCCTGCAAGTAACTGTGGAAACTCTGTCCAGTAAAATAAAGAACCCTGAGAAAGTGGAGAAGGACAAGAGTGAACCTCAGAAGGATGTTGAGGATGTTCTAATTCCTTTTTTTTTTTTTTTACAGTGTACCAGCTTTAAATTTTTTTTGATTTAGAAAACGTGCCTATATTAGGCGCTTTTCGAGTTCCAGGAACTAAAAGGTTCCTGCGACCCATCGTCACCTTCATTTCCATCGAGGCCTAAAGTCTTTACTACAGTAAATGTATTATTTTTACATATGTACAGGCACGTGCACACATAGGGCCCAAAGGGTGCTTGAGCCCCTGCCCTTTTTGCCTCGTATTAAAAAGTGCCCTTTTTTTTAATGTTTTTTTTTTCTTTCAATAAATGCAGTTGTGCATGAGGATGTAAACAACCGCGCTGTAAAACAATGCCACGGTTATCTACCGTACGCATTTCCTTGTAATACACACGGTATTGTGTATACGTTGGTGTGTGTGTTGTCCGCTGCTGCTCCGCTCTGTCCCTCACCGAGGGGGGGGGGGGGCTTCCCCGCGGTGCGCGCTCCCTCACATGCACGTCCAGAGAGAGAGAGAGAGAAGTCGAAGCTGCTGCCTCGTTGATAACTCTGTGTGTGCCACTGCCGCACATAGATGAGACGTGACACAGCGACTTGTGTCGAATCTTGTGAGTTAAATCCACCAACATCACTTCCTTGTCGGTTCTGACAAGTCGCCGTCCACTTATTCAACGAGTTTAATATGAGTCATGTTTCAGAAAAGCCTCATTTGTGTTTGTTCAGCTCACTGCTTGTTAAGAGTTAAGCCCCACACCCTCCCCTGTCTAACATCACCTGAATGTAGTGAACAACAGCAGCAACAGGAGGAATCACTCACTCAGCTTGATTTCACTATTTGAATTTGTTTCCAGATGTTGAGTTACTGGTAATTGTGACTTGGCTGTGGTAAACGTTGCTGCTGTTCTGAAATATGCACAGTAGCAGTCACAGTCATTTCTTGGTTTTGTGTGTGTAGCCTATAGGCTTAGCCTACTTCTATTTTGCACTTGCACTCACATGATTTTTTTTTCTGCAAGCCATGTTAATGTGCCCCCAATACCATATTAGCCTTAGCCTACCAGTTCAGAAGTCATGACTCTGTTTCGGGAAGTTGGGAAATTGGTCCAGCGTGTTGACTGCAGTCCTGAAGGCGTGCAGGCTTTCTCTACCGACTAAATAGTAACTGTAATTTATTTTTATTTATTTATTTTGATATTAAGGCCTGAAAAAATTGTACATACTGCCCTTTTCTGATGTTGAGCCCCTGCCCCTCTATAGTCATGTGCACGTCCCTGCATATGTACAAGAACAAAGATTTCTTCTCAATATTATTTTGATTATGCATGGTGAAAAACAAGGTTAAAGAAGTCTTAACAGTGGCAAAATCATAAGATTTGGCGGCTAATATCTGCAACCCATGAATCCCTCTTTTCACCAGCCAACCAACCAACAGCGAGGCTTACGATGGACCTCCGTGGCAGGTGGCTCTGGCATGACACAACGTTTTTCAAGACCTGAAGACCAGGCCGACTGACCTCCACTGTCAGGCAGTGATCAGCCCTGGCTGGTGGCAATCACAACATCATGTTGTTTCGGCGTTAAAAGTCTGTTGGCCTATGTCTTATCAGTAACACACTTCTGCGTAATGGAGATGATAACTTCTTTCTCCCACTGTGTTGTGAATATGGTATCGTATAGGGTTACAGTTTTATCTATGGTGGAAAACAATCAAATGAATCCGCATTAAAACAAAAAACAAAATAGTGGGCTTGCAGCTAGAATTAAATATACAAGGTGAAATAATGCTCATCCGACCAGGTCCATTCTTTGGGGGAAAAGATTTCTTAAATGTAGGAACTAAATGTAGCTCGTGGTTCTTGTGGTCAAAAAGTTCATAGTTCCTTGAAAGGTTCCTGGGGCAAGTTCCTGTGGTGGAAATGTGCCTTTAATGTTGTTTTCAACTGTAACCTGGCAGAGACTGGCAGCCATGTTGCTCTAGGCTACTATCATCATCTGTGAATCATTCATTCGAGAACTTGTGGACAAAAAAACCTGGTGTTGATGTCACTGGGTGTCAACAACATGTGGACAAAATGGTCTTACCCTGATGGTCTAAAAGTAAAACAGATAGTAAGAATGAAAGAAATTAAACAACAAATAAGAGCTGAAACACAAATGAAACAAAAGTAGAGCAGGACAGCAGAACATAGGACATGTGACCTTTCTAATGGTTAAACAGCTAAACATTAAAGGACAATTCCAGGCGAATTCAACTCAGGGGTGTATTTTCATATCATTTTAGGTCTAAAAGAATGAATCTGAAGATTTTCAGTTTAATCGCTCCTGTTTTGCGGTAGTTGCGTCTGTCCGTGCATCGCCACGGCAGCAATGAATGGGAGTGGATGTAAGTTCCGCTGTTTAGGCTGTTTCCAGCCCTCAAAGCCGCAATTTTTTTCCACAGACAGCATCAGATGGCTACTCAAACATGCACCGAGAAGTTTATTTACTTCAAGCAAGCCGACATGTTTGTAAAAGTCGATCTAATTCAAAGTCTCCCGGAGTCTCGCGCGAGCCCGAAGTTGCAGTGCTGGTGTATTCAGGTGCAGTGGGAAAAGCTACCGTTTGTGTCATAAACACAGGAATATCAACTCTTTACTTGCTTCAAGTAAAAAAAAACTTCTCGGCGCATCTTTGAGTAGCCATCTGACGCTGTATGTGGAAAAAAATGTACACTTCAAGCAAGTAAAGAGTTGATATTCCTGTGTTTATGACACAAGCGGTAGCTCCTACTGCGCCTGAATACACCAGCACTGCAACTTCGGGCTCGCGCGAGACTCCGGGAGACTTTGAATTAGATCGACTTTTACAAACATGTCGGCTTGCTTGAAGTAAATAAACTTCTCGGTGCATGTTTGAGTAGCCATCTGACGCTGTCTGTGGAAAAAAAATGCGGCTTTGAGGGCTGGAAACAGCCTAAACAGTGGAACTTACATCCACTCCCATTCATTGCTGCCGTGGCGATGCAGGGACAGACGCAGCTACCGCAAAACAGGAGCGATTAAACTGAAAATCTTCAGATTCCTTCTTTTAGACCTAAAATGATATGAAAATACACCCCTGAGTTGAATTCGCCTGGAATTGTCCTT
>NC_140930.1:30575008-30609859 GCF_045865225.1 Trachurus japonicus | reverse complement strand
GTCCATTCACCTTTTCTTCTGTGTTTTAAAGGTAAACTATGCAAGTCGGGTCACCTCCCTCAACCCCTCACTCTCCTTCCGGCCATGTGCATTTGGCGAGAAATCAATCCATGGAGCTGTGGATAACGTCATAGGAGTGTAACAGTACGCACAAGTCACGGTTCAGTACGTACAGTAACTCGGATCGGGGGTCACGGTTCGGTACGGGTTCGGTATGTAAAACTAAAATCTGTGTAAAATCTTGTGTTATAGGCTAAAAGTAAAAAAAAAAATTTAATATAAAATAAAACAAGTGCATTAGGAGTGTTGTAATGCAATCAAACAACGTGTTTGATGCACTTCTAGCGACGCACCACGCATCCCTGTAATAGCGCCGGCGGACTTTGTCCAGTGGATCAGTCGCAAGCTGCTTTACACAGTCTATGGTCGCCGTCGTGTTTGATTGAGAAGCCACACGGTGACACAAATGAGGCAGGCGGCTCCTCTAACTTCACACTCTCATCACTTCTCTTCTTCGTCTGTTATGACGGTTGCTGGCAGCTTTGAGGCTCATTACCGCCACCTGCATTGGAGTGAGGACTCAACTTTTTATATATATATTTTTTTATATTTGTCGTGTGACTGTGTGCACCAAACCGTGATGGCAGTGGACAAATACAAATACAGTTACAACCCTAATATATGATGTTACAATGTGTATACTGTATCTGTGTAGTCTAAACAAGAGATTACGGGTTACGGGCTGCGTTTGTGTCTCGGTGCCACAGAGACGAGAGCTGGGACATCGGGTCGAAGCTGATCTTGCAAGGCTGGTTTTCAGCTAAGAGATGCTACATGGAAGGCAGAGAGCCTCCATTCTCCCTGTAACAAGTTCATAATAACTCCAAAGCTGTTTAATTAAGGTAAAAATGTAGCATAGTAAAGCTAAATATATTGCATAGTTCCTCTTTAATTAGTTTCAAACTGTTAGGTCCACTGTTTTCCTGTGTATTCTCTCTTGGTTTTTCACCCTGCATGTTTCAAATACCAGTTTCAGTAGCGTCTCCGTACCCTCATTTGTAGGTTGACGGTCCAGGGATTTAAATGTAAAATATCCTTTTGGCTGCGTCTCTCTTAATTAAACCACTAATAATTTGGGTGTGACAGCTGATAGGACCTGGAGCAAGCTTAGGGTGTGATCTGTCTGCTCCAACCTGGGTCAGCTGGTTTTGGCATAGTTTGGAGAGACATAGAGAAGAGAGAGAAACAACTACTGTGATTGCATTGTGAGAGAAAGTTGAATGTTTCTTACAACCCATCATCTGTAGTTTAAGGCTCAGCTGCTGCTGTGACCTCCTCCAGGTCTTTCTGCGGAGACCACAGTTTTTATTCCCCTCATCCTCAACTTCTCTTAGAAATTTTTCTTTCTATTTTTTTTTTTTTTTGCTGTTTGCACTTTGCCTGCAGTGTAAATGAGCAGAGCAACTCTTCTGGATGAATGTTTCTGTTTTGGCACAGGAACAGACAAGGATTCATATTCTGAGGGGTTTTGCTGGTAACTTAATGACAGGACTCTAATCAGCTCACTAAACTTTGGGGGCAGCTGTGACTCAGGAGGCAGAGGGGATTTTCCACTAATTAGAAGGTCGGTAGTTTTGCTCCCCAGCTACTCTACGCATATCTAAGTGTCCTTGGGCAAGATACTGCACCACGTTGCCCCTGGTGGCTGTTTATGAGTATGTGGGACAAGCACGTGGCACTATGTACTGTAAGTGCAAGTCCATTACTATAAACTAAACTCAAGTCTTTTAAAACATGCTCAATACAGAAGTTCCATACCTAATTGACATGATGACAGTACACCATATACATGTACATTTAATAAAAAAAACACAACATTTCTATCAAAATAAACCCTTCTTGCTTAAAAGTGATAAAGCTGATTCGATAATGGATTCCATTGTCAACAACAGTGTCAACATGCCTTATTATGTCATCAATGAGTTGAAGACATAAGGGGCTGATAAAAAAAAAGTAAATTAACCGATTAATTGGTTAAAGTTCTTGTTATCGGTTAACAGTTAAACGGTTAATCATGTGCATCCCTAATTCCATTGTTGTTATACAATTGCATTAATTCAGTGGGGCCAAATTAAGTCAGTATAATAAATATCCCACTGATAATGAGTTCATGTGGTGTCGAGCTGCAGTGATCCCAGAAAGTAATATGCACGTCTTGCAGAATGAAATATAAAAGAAACAGAATATGATGAATTTTCAAAATGAAAAATATAAACTCTAGATGTGTGCATGTTCAACAAAATGTAAACTGTAAATCAAGAGATTCTAATTTCTTTTAGTCCTCAGTATGGATTTATCTAGCCGTGCCATCAATCATCACATGACGAAGCCAATACACAGGCTAGATTTGTATGTGTTTTCAAAGCTTCAGTAGTGTACTACAAAGCCTGAGAGCATTGCAGAAGATCACACACATCCTAAAGTTGAATTCAGTTCAAGTCAAACTCAGAAATGGTAAGAGTTATTATGTATGGTAGCAAAGCAACAGTTGCTTGAGCAGCCGGCTTACTGTTGGATGTTGTGTAATAGTGTCTACATTATGATCAGTGTTTCTCCTACCGTTCTGTTGGCGGGGCAGTAAGAAGCTGCACACGGGTCGACCAAATGGCGTTATTCTCCCTCTGCCATCTGATTTTTAAATACCAGCACTCACCCTCAAAAACCGATCACATGAATGTAATGCAGGCTGTTTTTTTGTTTTGTTTTGTTTTATTTGTTCGGATCCCCATTAGCTGCGCTCTAGAGCACCGCTAGTCTTCCTGGGGTCCACATTTAAAACCAGTACATTTAAACATACATCTACAATCACAACATGAAAAAGACAAGACAAGTCAACAAAAACTTACATTAAATCTGCACAATCGGATTGTCATCTACATCAAAGAACGTTTGTAAGATAACTCCAATGTACAGCGGTTATAAAATAAAATAAATGTGGGGGTGCAGAATCACGGATGTGCGTATCTTTCAGAATAAAATCTAAGATGAGTCGTTTTCCCTCCCTAATACATCTATATAAGTTAGTTTGGAGCCTAAATCGAAATAACACTTGCAAGATTTGAGTGACAACAACATCTCCCATTATTCAGTATGATACTTTTTACTATTTAAAGACTATTACATGATCAAGCAGCCAACCTTGTTTCTACTGCAAGAACACTACGGAAATATAAAATACACAGTATCTCCTGATCGCTCTGTAAAAATGCTGTTTAATCACTCGTGCCGTTCCCTCAGTCTTTTGCACTGTTTTGCAAAGCTTTTGTTTTCCTCAATGTTTCTCAGCAGTCATCAGTAAAATGAGCATTGGAATGACATGGAGGGAAATATCTCCTCCCCTTCCAATTCAAAGGTCTGTGGGAGTCCTGGGTCCTGTTCACTTTCCCATTCTCTCTGTGGGTTCCTCTGTGTGACAGCCTAATGCCCAGACTGTTGCTGGACCATTACCCAAATCCATCTCCTAAACGTGGCACGTCAGGCCTCATAGACAGCAGGTGCTCGCATCTGAGAGCAGCATGTTTTTAAAGCATTCACCACAGGCCAGAAGGGCTTATGGGAACCACCAGAGAGAGGTAACAGGGTTTACATGGCCGAGGAAGAAGATACCGGGACTGAGGACAAAAACGTATGCCCGATGCAAATGTTGTCTTTTCTACGTGTAATTAGGGCCACGGGCAATCGCACCGGGCACTGGTCCCAACAGCTATGAAATAGCTGCAGGGACCAGTGCCCGGGCGAAGCCCGGGCACTACTGTTATTGTGTGGATTTTTTCCTAGTTTTTATTAGTGTGAATGCAAAAGGCATTCACACTATTGTTATTCGGTTCGGCCATTTTCTTTATTAGTGTGACTGCTGAAGCAGTCACACTATTGTTCTTCTGTTTGGCCATTTTCTTCCGCCTTTTTACGGTCTTCTTCTAGTCCTTCATACTTTGTGTTATTTCAACAATTCATATATCAAAACGTGCAGCTTCTTTTGAACTTTATCGGCATTACTTTTCTCTTTTTAACTATTTATACTTTTTCAAATATTTAACTTTTTCTGATTTTTTTCAGCTTTATAATGTGTGTGTATTGCGTCTAACGAGCAGAGCCAGAGTGGTGTCAGAGTGGAGAGAGGCAAAAAAACATTCTAGAGTTTTTCTGGCTAAACTGTCAGCATGGCCACAAATTAAACTCTAGACAAATTATTTTCTCCAGTTTTGTAGCCACACTTGTCTTCTGGCTAAAATTCTGGTCAAAAATGCAAAGAGACTTAGATAATAATTTTAAATATTTTTTAAATGCAGCCAGGGAGCTCTCTGCTCTCATTAAGCTCAATGCATTTTTTTCACATCAGCAGGAGAAGGAGCTCAACTTTGTAACTTGCTGTTAAGTGCTTTTTAATTCATTTTAATTCACCAAAAAATAGTCACAGGTCACAAAAAGTCCTCTTCTTACTTGGTGTGGCTAATTTATATTAATTTATTTTTGTTTTAAGCATCATTGAAAAATCTCACATTCATCAAAGTCTCAACCTCTCTTCTTGACAACTCCTCTGTAGTGTAGGGGTTAGGGTAACTGCCTGCCAACCCTAAGGTCACTGGTTCGAGTCCAAGGGAAGAATTCTTTTTATGTTATGTTGAATTCTGCTCTCCTCCCCCGCCTTCAATTGGTTACAGGTGTTTGTTATCTCCTTGATTACTCGTACCAGTTTGCAGCACATCATCACATTACAATGAATGACAACAGTCTTGAAAGCAGTGTGCTCTCTGTAGCCGAGTGGCAGAGTAAAGGTTTAGTGATCATATGGTCACGGGTTCGATTCCTGCCTCAGTCATTTCACATCATTGCTTGACTTTTGATTCCAATTATTCAGCTGTCATTGGACAGTCTTTGATTCCTCATAGTATAAAGCTCATTGTAACTCAGGTTCTCTGTGGCCATATGGTTAGTGTGTTAGGTGTTGTGCTATTTCAACAATTCATATATCAAAACGTGCAGCTTTTTTTTGAACTTTATCGGCGTTACTTTTCTCTTTTTAACTATTTATACTTTTTAAAATATTTAACTTTTTCTGCAAATTAAACTCTAGACAAATTATTTTCTCCAGTTTTGTAGCCACACTTGTCTTCTGGCTAAAATTCTGGTCAAAAATGCAAAGAGACTTAGATAATAATTTTAAATATTTTTTAAATGCAGCCAGGGAGCTCTCTGCTCTCATTCAGCCCAATGCTGAGAATTCTCCACAACTCTGTCTGAAACATGCTTATGTCTGTGCTCTCTGTGGCGAAGTGGCAGAGTAAAGGTTTATTGATCATGAGGTCATGGGTTCGATTCCTTACTTTTTTTTTTAAGCAGAAGCCAGTGATCCTCTTATCAAAGGTTTTCTTTACCCCTCACATACTGTCTCTGTCTGTAGCCTAGTGGTTAGCTTGCTGGTCTGGAGACCTGAAGGTTGCTGGTTCAATTCTTGCCTCAACAACAATTATAGTGAATTATTTTCCCAGTTGTCCTCTGTTGACTTCTGATAACTTGCTTCATGTTGAAACTGCTGCTCTCAGCCTGAAATTCACAGAAATTTTCATTCTAAGTCATTCAAGCTTGACTCTCAAGCTTTCTTGATGTTGACAGTGTGCAGATCATTAACAGACAACAGTCTCTGCAACTGTGTGTGCACCGTGGCCTAGAGGCAGAGTGGAAGTCTAATGACCATGAGGTTGTGGGTTCAATTCCGACCTTGGTCAAACATTTGTATGGTGATCACTGCTTTCACTATTTGCTAATTCTGCAACAGCGTTCAGTTGCTATCAGCAGTCACACCATTTCCATTCTTGGAAATGCTTTTTCTAGTTAGTGTGACTTGTTCTTCTGTTTGGCCATTTTCTTCCGCCTTTTTACGGTCTTCTTCTAGTCCTTCATACTTTGTGCTATTTCAACAATTCATATATCAAAACGTGCAGCTTTTTTTGAACTTTATCGGCATTACTTTTCTCTTTTTAACTATTTATACTTTTTCAAATATTTAACTTTTTCACAAAAAATCTCACATTCATCAAAGTCTCAACCTCTCTTCTTCACAACTCCACTGTAGTGTAGGGGTTAGGGTGGATGCTTGCCAACCCTAAGGTCACTGGTTCGAATCCAAGGGAAGAACTCTTGTTATGTTATGTTGAATTCTGCTCTCCTCCCCCGCCTTCAATTGGTTACAGGTGTTTGTTATCTCCTTGATTACTCATACCAGTTTGCAGCACATCATCACATTACAATGAATGACAACAGTTTTGAAAGCAGTGTGCTCTCTGTAGCCGAGTGGCAGAGTAAAGGTTTAGTGATCATATGGTCATGGGTTCGATTCCTGCCTCAGTCTTTTCACTTCATTGCTTGACTTTTGATTCCAATTATTCAGCTGTCATTGGACAGTCTTTGATTCCTCATAGTATAAAGCTCATTGTAACTCAGGTTCTCTGTGGCCATATGGTTAGTGCTCAGCCTGAAATTCACAGACATTTTCATTCTAAGTCATTCAAGCTTGACTCTCAAGCTTTCTTGATGTTGACAGTGTGCAGATCATTAACAGACAACAGTCTCTACGACTGTGTGTGCACCGTGGCCTAGAGGCAGAGTGGAAGTCTAATGACCATGAGGATGTGGGTTCGATTCTGACCTTGGTCAAACATTTGTATGGTGATCACAGCTTGCACTATTTGCTAATTCTGCAACAGCGTTCAGTTGCTATCAGCAGTCACACCATTTCCATTCTTGGAAATGCTTTTTCTAGTTTTTCTTCTTACTACTTTCCGCCTTTCTACGGTTTTAAACTAGTCCTTCATACTTTGTACGATTTCAACAATTCATATATCAAAACGTGCAGCTTTTTTTGAACTTTATCGGCATTACTTTTCTCTTTTTAACTATTTATACTTTTTAAAATATTTAACTTTTTCTGCTAATTTTTTCCCATAGGAATGCATTGAAAACATCTTCAAACTTTTAAAATTTTCTTACTACTTTGAACCTCTAAAACGTCAGCATACTTTCCCCACAGACTCCATTTGACTTTTAAACTGTAGACGAACTTTTAATCTATTCACATATTACTCAGCTTATTGATATCTTCAACAGTTTTTAGGTATTTGGCTGTTTTAAAATCATTAAAATTTTCGACAAAATCCAACTTTATAATGGTTGTGTATTGCGCTTAACGAGCAGGGCTTAGAGTGAGTGACATCATCGTTAGAGTGAGAGGGATCGAAAAAACATTCAGGATTTTTTCTGGATAAATTGCCAGCATGGCCACAAATTAAACTCTAGACACATGATTTCCTCACCGGTTTGTAGCCACACTTGTCGTCTCTCATCTGATGTGCTCAAAACAGCAGACAGACTTACAGAATTGTCTCTATGAGCCTAATTGTCCAGCTAGACCCGCTCCAGTGGCTCATCCACTTCAATATAAAAGTAGGAGCTGATTTTTTTAGAAAAGCAGAAATGCCCCCCTTTTCTACCTTGCGACGGCAAGAAAAGTTTTTGCCCTACAAACATTTAATGCACATCAATGTGCTCAGGAAGGTCTCCTTGCCCCGATGGTCAGGACCACATTCTGATAAGAGTTACGGTTCTCTTTTTCTGGGCTGTTTTGGGAAGCTGCTCAGAGCACAAATCTCTCTGCTCTGCTCTGCTCTGTGTGCAGTTGGTCCAGCTGTAGCGGCCAGCTCGTTATCAAAGTCTATTAATAGAACAAGTGCAGGTGCAGCCTGGCCGCTCGTTAAGATGTTTTTAAACACAGCCCCACACACACACATGATAAACCAGACTGACAGAGGATGTCCACGCACAAACACAGGCATCACACTCACACAGACAGACACACACAGACACTCACACACAGTCACACATGCACGCATACACAAACAGACAAACACACAAACACAACACTGTTCCATACAGTAAAATGTAAGCATGGTAGTCGCCATGGTAACTTCTGAGGGCAGGCTGCCACACAGGTGTAATCAATCAGATCATTAGGGAGAGAGGAGTTCTGTGGCGCTTATCAACAGTTTTACTTTCTGCACATGTACACACAGACAGAGAGACCGTCAGACTCACACACCCAGACACACACACACACAGGTTTTCAGCTCAAATTCATCAGCCTCTCAATTATTTTATACTTTTGATGTAAACATCTCCAACAATTTATATTTTTCTCATGAATTTCAATTTCAGTTCAGACATTTAACCTTTCCACCTCTATAAATAGTAGTGTAATTCCAGGTGGAGCCTAGGACATAGGATCTATCTATCTATCTATCTATCTATCTATCTATCTATCTATCTATCTATCTATCTATCTATCTATCTATCTATCTATCTATCTATCTATCCATCCATCCATCCATCCATCCATCCCATCCATCCATCCATCCATCCATCCATCCATCCATCCATCCATCCATCCATCCATCCATCCATCCATCCATCCATCCATCCATCCATCTATCTGTACCCCTCCCTATTTTTTAACCCCTCTGATCTATCTATTCTTTCTTTCTTTCTTTCTTTCACTCCATTTCTGTCTTTTTACTTCTTTGTTTGCTTGATTGTTTCTTTCTTTCTTTCTTTCTACTCCCTTTCTCTTCCTTTGTTTTTCTTTCTTTCTTTCTTTCACTCCATTTATGTCTTTTTACTTCTTTGTTTGTTTGTTTGTTTGTTCAGACTCACACACCCAGACACACACACACAGGTTTTCAGCTCAAATTCATCAGCCTCTCAATTATTTTATACTTTTGATGTAAACATCTCCAACAATTTATATTTTTCTCATGAATTTCAGTTCAGACATTTAACCTTTCCACCTCTATAAATAGTAGTGTAATTCCAGGTGGAGCCTAGGACATAGGATCTATCTATCTATCTATCTATCTATCTATCTATCTATCTATCTATCTATCTATCTATCTATCTATCTATCTATCTATCTATCTATCTATCTATCTATCTATCTATCTATCTATCTATCTATCTATCTATCTATCTATCTATACCCCTCCCTATTTTTTAACCCCTCTGATCTATCTATCTATCTATCTATCTATCTATCTATCTATCTATCTATCTATCTATCTATCTATCTATCTATCTATCTATACCCCTCCCTATTTTTTAACCCCTCTGATCGATCGATCGATCGATCGATCGATCGATCTATCTATCTATCTATCTATCTATCTATCTATCTATCTATCTATCTATCTATCTATCTATCTATCTATCTATCTATCTATCTATCTATCTATCTATCTATCTATCTATCTATCTATCTATCTATCTATCTATCTATCTATCTATCTATCTATCTATCTATCTGTACCCCTCCCTATTTTTTAACCCCTCTGATCTATCTATTCTTTCTTTCTTTCTTTCACTCCATTTCTGTCTTTTTACTTCTTTGTTTGCTTGATTGTTTCTTTCTTTCTTTCTTTCTACTCCTTTTCTCTTCCTTTGTTTTTCTTTCTTTCTTTCTTTCACTCCATTTATGTCTTTTTACTTCTTTGTTTGTTTGTTTGTTTGTTCAGACTCACACACCCAGACACACACACACAGGTTTTCAGCTCAAATTCATCAGCCTCTCAATTATTTTATACTTTTGATGTAAACATCTCCAACAATTTATATTTTTCTCATGAATTTCAGTTCAGACATTTAACCTTTCCACCTCTATAAATAGTAGTGTAATTCCAGGTGGAGCCTAGGACATAGGATCTATCTATCTATCTATCTATCTATCTATCTATCTATCTATCTATCTATCTATCTATCTATCTATCTATCTATCTATCTATCTATCTATCTATCTATCTATCTATCTATACCCCTCCCTATTTTTTAACCCCTCTGATCGATCTATCTATCTATCTATCTATCTATCTATCTATCTATCTATCTATCTATCTATCTATCTATCTATCTATCTATCTATCTATCTATCTATCTATCTATCTATACCCCTCCCTATTTTTTAACCCCTCTGATCGATCTATCTATCTATCTATCTATCTATCTATCTATCTATCTATCTATCTATCTATCTATCTATCTATCTATCTATCTATCTATCTATCTATCTATCTATCTGTACCCCTCCCTATTTTTTAACCCCTCTGATCTATCTATTCTTTCTTTCTTTCTTTCTTTCACTCCATTTCTGTCTTTTTACTTCTTTGTTTGCTTGATTGTTTCTTTCTTTCTTTCTTTCTACTCCTTTTCTCTTCCTTTGTTTTTCTTTCTTTCTTTCTTTCACTCCATTTATGTCTTTTTACTTCTTTGTTTGTTTGTTTGTTTGTTTCTTTCTTTCTTTCTTTCTTTTTTTCTTTCTTTCTTTCTTTCTTTCTTTCTTCAGCTCATTCAGCATTGCATTCACACCATTTCCATTCTTGGAAATGCTTTTTCTAGTTAGTGTGAATGCTGGAAGCATTCACACTATTGTTATTCGGTTCGGCCATTTTCTGCCTTTCTTCGTCATGTAACTAGTCCTTCATACTTTGTGCTATTTCAACAATTCAAATATCAAAATGTTCAGCCTTTTCGGGACAGGTGTGCTATGTCTTTTCTCTTTTCAACTATTCATACTTTTTGCAATATTCAACTATTTCTGATTTTTTTTTCCCCATAGAGAATGCATTGGAACAGTCTTGAAACTCTTCAAATCTTCTTACTTCTTTCAGCCTTTAAAGCGTCCACATACTTTCAGCTAGAGACTTCATTCAAATTCTGAGCTGTAGACAAACTTCTAATGTATTCATCCTGTATTTACAACTTTTTCATAGCTTGTACCGTTTTTGAGATAAATCCTTTAAAAGCACATGAGGATTTCTGACAAATTTCACACTTTTCAATGAGTGTGTATGGGGTTGGGTCAGAGTGAGTGACATCATCGTTAGAGTGAGAGGGATCGAAAAAACATTCAGGATTTTTTCTGGATAAATTGCCAGCACGGCCACAAATTAAACTCTAGACACATGATTTCCTCACCGGTTTGTAGCCACACTTGTTGTGTCTCATTTAATGTGTTCAAAACAGCAGACAGACTTACAGAATTGTCTCAATGAGCCTAATTGTGCAGCTAGACCCGCTCCAGTGGCTCATCCACTTCAATAGAAAAGTAGGAGCTGATTTTTTAGAAAAGCAGAAATGCCCCCTTTTCTACCTTGCGACCCTGAGAAAAGTTTTTGCCCTACAAACATTTAATGCACATCAATGTGCTCAGGAAGGTCTGCTTGCCCAGATGGTCAGGAGGACCATATTCTGATAAGAGTTACGGTTCTCTTTTTCTGGGCTGTTTTCGGAAGCTGCACTGAGCTCAAATCTCTCTGCTCTGCTCTGCTCTGTGTGCAGTTGGTCCAGCTGTTGGGGCCAGCTCGTTATCAAAGTCTATAGTGCAGGTGCAGCCTGGCTGCTCGTTAAGATGTTTTTAAACACAGCCCCACACACACACATGATAAACCAGACTGACAGAGGATGTCCACGCACAAACACAGGCATCACACTCACACAGACAGACACACACAGACACTCACACACAGTCACACACACACACACATACACAAACAGACAAACACACAAACACAACACTGTTCCACACAGTAAAATGTAAGCATGGTAGTCGCCATGGTAACTTCTGAGGGCAGGCTGCCAATCAATCAGATCATTAGGGAGAGAGGAGTTTTGTGGCGCTTAACAGTTTTACTTTCTGCACATGTACACGCAGACAGAGAGACCGTCAGACTCACACACCCAGACACACACACACACACACACAGGTTTTCAGCTCAAATTCATCAGGCTCTCAATTATTTTATACTTTTGATGTAAACATCTCCAACAATTAATTTTTTTCTCATGAATTTAAGTTCAGACGTTTAGTCTTTCCAACTCTATTAATAGTAGTACAATTACAGGTGGAGCCTGGGATATAGGACGCAGCATTTATCTATCTATCTATCTATCTATCTATCTATCTATCTATCTATCTATCTATCTATCTATCTATCTATCTATCTATCTATCTATCTATCTATCTATCTATCCCCCTCCCTATTTTTAACCCCTCTGTCTCCTTTTTTTCTTTCTTTCTTTCTTCTACTCCTTCATTTGTATTTTACGTAACTTTTTCTATCCTTCCCTCTCTATCCATCCATCCATCCATCCATCCATCTACCTCTTTCTATCTATCATCCCCCTCTCTTTCTTTCTTTCTTTCTTTCTTTCTTTCTTTCTTTCTTTCTTTCTTTCTTTCCTTCTTTCTTTCACTCACTCCATTTCTGTCTTTTTACTTCTTTGTTTGTTTGATTGTTTCTTTCTTTCTTTCTATTCCTTTTCGCTTCCTTTGTTTTTACTCCATTTCTTTCTTTCTTTCTTTCACTCCATTTCTGTTTGTTTACTTCTTTGTTTGTTTGATTCTTTCTTTCTTTCTTTCAACAATTTCTTCAGCTCATTCAGCATTGCTTCCAGCATTCACACCATTTCCATTCTTGGAAATGTTTTTTCTAGTTAGCAGCATTCACACTATTGTTATTCGGTTCGGCCATTTTCTGCCTTTCTTTGTCATGTAACTAGTCCTTCATACTTTGTGCTATTTCAACAATTCAAATATCAAAATGTTCAGCCTTTTCGGGACAGGTGTGCTATGTCTTTTCTCTTTTCAACTATTCATACTTTTTGCAATATTCAACTATTTCTGATTTTTTTTTCCCCATAGAGAATGCATTGGAACAGTCTTGAAACTCTTCAAATCTTCTTACTTCTTTCAGCCTTTAAAGCGTCCACATACTTTCAGCTAGAGACTTCATTCAAATTCTGAGCTGTAGACAAACTTCTAATGTATTCATCCTGTATTTACAACTTTTTCATAGCTTGCACCGTTTTTGAGATAAATCCTTTAAAAGCACATGAGGATTTCTGACAAATTTCACACTTTTCAATGAGTGTGTATGGGGTTGGGTCAGAGTGAGTGACATCATCGTTAGAGTGAGAGGGATCGAAAAAACATTCAGGATTTTTTCTGGATAAATTGCCAGCACGGCCACAAATTAAACTCTAGACACATGATTTCCTCACCGGTTTGTAGCCACACTTGTCGTGTCTCATTTAATGTGCTCAAAACAGCAGACAGACTTACAGAATTGTCTCAGTGAGCCTAATTGTCCAGCTAGACCCGCTCCAGTGGCTCATCCACTTCAATAGAAAAGTAGGAGCTGATTTTTTTAGAAAAGCAGAAATGCCCCCCTTTTCTACCTTGCGACGGCAAGAAAAGTTTTTGCCCTACAAACATTTAATGCACATGAATGTGCTCAGGAAGGTCTCCTTGCCCAGATGGTCGGGACCACATTCTGATAAGAGTTACGGTTCTCTTTTTTGGGAAGCTGCTCAGAGCTCAAATCTCTCTGCTCTGCTCTGCTCTGTGTGCAGTTGGTCCAGCTGTAGTGGCCAGCTCGTTATCAAAGTCTATAAATAGAACAGTGCAGGTGCAGCCTGGCCGCTCGTTAAGATGTTTTTAAACACAGCCCCACACACACACATGATGAACCAGACTGACAGAGGATGTCCACGCACAAACACAGGCATCACACTCACACACAGACACACACAGACACTCACACACAGTCACACATGCACACATACACAAACAGACAATTCCATTCCATTCTTCATTCTTCCATTCTTAGATAATAATTTAAAATATTTTTTAAATGCAGCCAGGGAGCTCTCTGCTCTCATGGGCTGAATGAGAGCAGGAGAAGGAGCTCAACTTTGTAACTTGCTGTTAAAGGGATAGTTCACCCTAGAATGCTATTTCGCTCATTACTGTATCTACTCACCCTCATGTGGACTAAGGGCTGGAAGAAGTTTCAGAGTCCTCCGTCCCTTCTCTGAGTTACAGGGGGTCTTGGCGTAGCAGTGCATGTCCATATAACGGTTGTAAAGGGACACCAGAGCTCTTCGTAAAAAAACACACACAAAAAAACATCCAAATACCTCCATGATGCTCGTATGTAATGTCCGTCTTGTGCTGAAGCCCCAAATTGCGTAATTGTCCCGAAAAAAATTAAATAAGTCTATATTTTAAGCTTGTTTGTAGCGGAAGCTTCTCAAAGCTCCTCTTCCTGGTCCGTCCAAATCTCGCGTGATTCGCAGTAAACGCACTGACGCCGGCGCAAATCACGCGAGATTTGGACGGACCAGGAAGAGGAGCTTTGAGAAGCTTCCGCTACAAACAAGCTTAAAATATAGATTTATTTAATTTTTTTCGGGACAATTACGCAATTTGGGGCTTCAGCACAAGACGGACATTACATACGAGCAGCATGGAGGTATTTGGATGTTTTTTTGTGTGTGTTTTTTTACGAAGAGCTCTGGTGTCCCTTTACAACCGTTATATGGACATGCACTGCTACACTAAGACCCCCTGTAACTCAGAGAAGGGACGGAGGACTCTGAAACTTCTTCCAGCCCTTAGTCCACATGAGGGTGAGTAGATAATGAGCGAAATATCATTCTAGGGTGAACTATCCCTTTAAGTGCTTTTTAATTCATTTTAATTCACCAAAAAATAGTCACAGGTCACAAAAAAGTCCTCTTCTTGCTTGGTGTGGCTAATTTCTGCACTTTCCTTACTTTTTTTTTAAGCATCATTGAAAAATCTCACATTCATGAAAGTCTCAACCTCTTTTGCACAATTCCACGGTAGTGTAGGGGTTAGGGTGGCTGCTTGTCAACCCCAAGGTCACTGGTTCGAATCCAAGGGAAGAACTCTTGTTATGTTATGTTGAATTCTGCTCTCCTCCACCGCCTTCAATTGGTTACAGGTGTTTGTTATCTCCTTGATTACTCATACCAGTTTGCAGCACATCATCACATTACAATGAATGACAACAGTCTTGAAAGCAGTGTGCTCTCTGTAGCTGAGTGGCAGAGTGAAGGATTTATGATCATAAGGTCATAGGTTCGATTCCTGCCGCAGTCATTTCACATCATTGCTTGACTTTTGATTCCAATTATTCAGCTGTCATTGGACAGTCTTTGATTCCTCATAGTATAAAGCTCATTGTAACTCAGGTTCTCTGTGGCCGTATGGTTAGTGTGTTAGGTTACCACTCATGGAGTTGTGGGTTCAATTCCTTCCATGGACATGTTTCTTGTATGCCATTCCGCATGTCTTTGTCAATTTATTCTGCTAATTCAGCATGGTTCAGCATTGGGTTTCAGCATTCACACGCATGTTCCGTTAGGAAATGCTGTTTCTAGTTAGTGTGACTGCTGAAGCAGTCACACTATTGTTCTTCTGTTTGGCCATTTTCTTCCGCCTTTTTACGGTCTTCTTCTAGTCCTTCATACTTTGTGCTATTTCAACAATTCATATATCAAAACGTGCAGCTTTCTTTGAACTTTATCGGCATTACTTTTCTCTTTTTAACTATTTATACTTTTTAAAATATTTAACTTTTTCACAAAAAATCTCACATTCATCAAAGTCTCAACCTCTCTTCTTCACAACTCCACTGTAGTGTAGGGGGTAGGGTGGATGTTTGCCAACCCTAATGTCACTGGTTCGAATCCAAGGGAAGACCTCTTGTTATGTTATGTTGAATTCTGCTCTCCTCCCCCGCCTTCAATTGGTTACAGGTGTTTGTTATCTCCTTGATTACTCATACCAGTTTGCAGCACATCATCACATTACAATGAATGACAACAGGTTTGAAAGCAGTGTGCTCTCTGTAGCCGAGTGGCAGAGTAAAGGTTTAGTGATCATATGGTCATGGGTTCGATTCCTGCCTCAGTCTTTTCACTTCATTGCTTGACTTTTGATTCCAATTATTCAGCTGTCATTGGACAGTCTTTGATTCCTCATAGTATAAAGCTCATTGTAACTCAGGTTCTCTGTGGCCATATGGTTAGTGCTCAGCCTGAAATTCACAGACATTTTCATTCTAAGTCATTCAAGCTTGACTCTCAAGCTTTCTTGATGTTGACAGTGTGCAGATCATTAACAGACAACAGTCTCTGCAACTGTGTGTGCACCGTGGCCTAGAGGCAGAGTGGAAGTCTAATAACCATGAGGATGTGGGTTCGATTCTGACCATGGTCAAACATTTGTATGGTGATCACAGCTTGCACTATTTGCTAATTCTGCAACAGCGTTCAGTTGCTGTCAGCAGTCACACCATTTCCATTCTTGGAAATGCTTTTTCTAGTTATTAGGGCCGCGGGCAATCGCCCCGGGCACTGGTCCCAACAGCTATGAAATAGCTGCAGGGACCAGTGCCCGGGCGAAGCCCGGGCACTACTGTTATTGTGTGGATTTTTTCCTAGTTATTAGTGTGACTGCTGAAGCAGTCACACTATTGTTCTTCTGTTTGGCCATTTTCTTCCGCCTTTTTACGGTCTTCTTCTAGTCCTTCATACTTTGTGCTATTTCAACAATTCATATATCAAAACGTGCAGCTTTTTTTGAACTTTATCGGCATTACTTTTCTCTTTTTAACTCTTTATACTTTTTAAAATATTTAACTTTTTCTGATTTTTTTCAGCTTTATAATGTGTGTGTGTTGCGTCTAACGAGCAGAGCTAGAGTGGTGTCAGAGTGGAGAGAGGCAAAAAAACATTCTAGAGTTTTTCTGGCTAAACTGTCAGCATGGCCACAAATTAAACTCTAGACAAATTATTTTCTCCAGTTTTGTAGCCACACTTGTCTTCTGGCTAAAATTCTGGTCAAAAATGCAAAGAGACTTAGATAATAATTTAAAATATTTTTTAAATGCAGCCAGGGAGCTCTCTGCTCTCATACAGCTCAATGCATTTTTTTCACAGCAGCAGGAGAAGGAGCTCAACTTTGTAACTTGCTGTTAAGTGCTTTTTAAATCATTTTAATTCACCAAAAAATAGTCACAGGTCACAAAAAAGTCCTCTCCTTACTTGGTGTGGCTAATTTATACTAATTTCTCCTTATTTTAAGCATCATTGAAAAATCTCACATTCATGAAAGTCTCAACCTCTCTTATTCACAACTCTGTTTGTAGTCCAGTTGGTAAGGTGTCCGCTTGCCAACCCCAAGGTCACTAGTTCGAATCCAGGCTGAGCAATCTTGTTATGTTATGTTGAATTCTGCTCCCCTCCATCACCCTCAATTGGTTACAGGTGGTCGTTAAGAGACGCATTAATTGCTAGTGCCACCATTTGCAGCACATCATCAAATTACAATGGCAACATGCTTAAGTCTGTGCTCTCTGTGGCGAAGTGGCAGAGTTAAGGTTTCCTGATCATGAGGTCATGGGTTCGATTCCTGCCTCATTCATGTTGTACTTTCTGCTAGAGACTTCATTCAAATTCTGATTTGTAGACAAACTTCTAATGGCTCTTTTATGATGCTTTTATAAAGACCCACTCCCGTGAAAATCGTGTTTTTTGAGCTTTTCACATGTTCCTGTGGCATTTTTCTTGTGTTAGAGCACATATCAGCAGAAAAGGAAGTGCAAAATTGCATTTCTGAGTTTTTCTGCCTTCAAACTGCTGTGAACCAATGGCAGACGCAAACTGGCAGTTTCAGGGAGACTGGAGCTGACGTGTCACAGCTCCAGGGGAGGGCACTAATGCTACAAGCTCCTAGCCTCGTAAACCAGCCTCTCGCAGAAATGCATTTCATTTCATTTCATTTCATTTGGGGTGGGCGGCAGCAGGGCGGGAGTAGTAGCAAAGACGGTTTAATATCTTTGGTAGTAGCGTTGACAGACAACCCCATTCAGCCAATCAACAAGTTGGTGTAGCGACGGGGCTTTGCACCAGTCGGTCCCTGATTGGCCAACGTGCTGTGTCAATCACAGCGGCGACGCTGATTGGCTCGGCCTTCTGAGGGTTTCAGTCGAAACGCTTAGAATGGGGATGAGGCCAGACTCTCCCTCGGAATGAAATGAAATGCACTTCCGCGAGAGGCTGGTTTACGAGGCTAACAAGCTCCCACCCCGTTCTTCATCTGGCTCAGAGGTGAAAGCCTTGGCAGCTCGGTGTAGCTGTCAAGGTATAACAGGTATAGCTCACCTGGCACCCTGATGGGGTACGAGGAGGTGGCTGGGCGGGTGCAAAACAGCGCAGTCTCCGCCCACCCCCCAGAGGTGAATTGCTAATGTGCATGGCTAATGAGCTGGTTTTAAAATGGCCGAAAAGGGTTGCGGTAAAGGTTTATTGATCATGAGGTCATGGGTTCGATTCCTTACTTTTTTTTTAAGCAGAAGCCAGTGATCCTCTTATCAAAGGTTTTCTTTACCCCTCACATACTGTCTCTGTCTGTAGCCTAGTGGTTAGCTTGCTGGTCTGGAGACCTGAAGGTTGCTGGTTCAAATCTTGCCTCAACAACAATTATAGTGAATTATTTTCCCAGTTGTCCTCTGTTGACTTCTGATAACTTGCTTCATGTTGAAACTGCTGCTCTCAGCCTGAAATTCACAGAAATTTTCATTCTAAGTCATTCAAGCTTGACTCTCAAGCTTTCTTGATGTTGACAGTGTGCAGATCATTAACAGACAACAGTCTCTGCAACTGTGTGTGCACTGTGGCCTAGAGGCAGAGTGGAAGTCTAATGACCATGAAGTTGTGGGTTCGATTCCGACCTTGGTCAAACATTTGTATGGTGATCACTGCTTGCACTATTTGCTAATTCTGCAACAGCGTTCAGTTGCTATCAGCAGTCACACCATTTCCATTCTTGGAAATGCTTTTTCTAGTTAGTGTGACTGCTGAAGCAGTCACACTATTGTTCTTCTGTTTGGCCATTTTCTTCCGCCTTTTTACGGTCTTCTTCTAGTCCTTCATACTTTGTGCTATTTCAACAATTCATATATCAAAACGTGCAGCTTCTTTTGAACTTTATCGGCATTACTTTTCTCTTTTTAACTATTTATACTTTTTCAAATATTTAACTTTTTCTGATTTTTTTCAGCTTTATAATGTGTGTGTATTGCGTCTAACGAGCAGAGCCAGAGTGGTGTCAGAGTGGAGAGAGGCAAAAAAAACATTCTAGAGTTTTTCTGGCTAAACTGTCAGCATGGCCACAAATTAAACTCTAGACAAATTATTTTCTCCAGTTTTGTAGCCACACTTGTCTTCTGGCTAAAATTCTGGTCAAAAATGCAAAGAGACTTAGATAATAATTTAAAATATTTTTTAAATGCAGCCAGGGAGCTCTCTGCTCTCATTAAGCTCAATGCATTTTTTTCACATCAGCAGGAGAAGGAGCTCAACTTTGTAACTTGCTGTTAAGTGCTTTTTAATTCATTTTAATTCACCAAAAAATAGTCACAGGTCACAAAAAAGTCCTCTTCTTACTTGGTGTGGCTAATTTATATTAATTTATTTTTGTTTTAAGCATCATTGAAAAATCTCACATTCATCAAAGTCTCAACCTCTCTTCTTGACAACTCTTCTGTAGTGTAGGGGTTAGGGTAACTGCCTGCCAACCCTAAGGTCACTGGTTCGAATCCAAGGGAAGAATTCTTGTTATGTTATGTTGAATACTGCTCTCCTCCCCCGCCTTCAATTGGTTACAGGTGTTTGTTATCTCCTTGATTACTCGTACCAGTTTGCAGCACATCATCACATTACAATGAATGACAACAGTCTTAAAAGCAGTGTGCTCTCTGTAGCCGAGTGGCAGAGTAAAGGTTTAGTGATCATATGGTCACGGGTTCGATTCCTGCCTCAGTCATTTCACATCATTGCTTGACTTTTGATTCCAATTATTCAGCTGTCATTGGACAGTCTTTGATTCCTCATAGTATAAAGCTCATTGTAACTCAGGTTCTCTGTGGCCATATGGTTAGTGTGTTAGGTGTTGTGCTATTTCAACAATTCATATATCAAAACGTGCAGCTTTTTTTGAACTTTATCGGCGTTACTTTTCTCTTTTTAACTATTTATACTTTTTCAAATATTTAACTTTTTCTGCAAATTAAACTCTAGACAAATTATTTTCTCCAGTTTTGTAGCCACACTTGTCTTCTGGCTAAAATTCTGGTCAAAAATGCAAAGAGACTTAGATAATAATTTTAAATATTTTTTAAATGCAGCCAGGGAGCTCTCTGCTCTCATTCAGCCCAATGCTGAGAATTCTCCACAACTCTGTCTGAAACATGCTTATGTCTGTGCTCTCTGTGGCGAAGTGGCAGAGTAAAGGTTTATTGATCATGAGGTCATGGGTTCGATTCCTTACTTTTTTTTTAAGCAGAAGCCAGTGATCCTCTTATCAAAGGTTTTCTTTACCCCTCACATACTGTCTCTGTCTGTAGCCTAGTGGTTTAGCTTGCTGGTCTGGAGACCTGAAGGTTGCTGGTTCAATTCTTGCCTCAACAACAATTATAGTGAATTATTTTCCCAGTTGTCCTCTGTTGACTTCTGATAACTTGCTTCATGTTGAAACTGCTGCTCTCAGCCTGAAATTCACAGAAATTTTCATTCTAAGTCATTCAAGCTTGACTCTCAAGCTTTCTTGATGTTGACAGTGTGCAGATCATTAACAGACAACAGTCTCTGCAACTGTGTGTGCACCGTTGCCTAGAGGCAGAGTGGAAGTCTAATGACCATGAGGTTGTGGGTTCAATTCCGACCTTGGTCAAACATTTGTATGGTGATCACTGCTTGCACTATTTGCTAATTCTGTAACAGCGTTCAGTTGCTATCAGCAGTCACACCATTTCCATTCTTGGAAATGCTTTTTCTAGTTAGTGTGAATGCTGGAAGCATTCACACTATTGTTATTCAGTTCGGCCATTTTCTTTATACTTATTATTATTATTCTTACTACTTTCACCCTTTTTCAGACATCTTCTACTCCTTCATACTTTGTGCTATTTCAACCATTCATATATCAAAACGTGTGGCTTTTTCAGGACAAGGGTGCTATGACTTTTCTCTTTTATACTATTAATACTTTTTAAAATATTTAAATTTTTCTGCAAATTTTTTCCCATAGGAATGCATTGAAAACATCTTCAAACTTTTAAAATCTTCTTACTACTTTGAACCTCTAAAACGTCAGCATACTTTCTCCCACAGACTCCATTTCACTTTTAAACTGTAGACAAACTTTTAATCTATTCCCGTATGACTCATCTTATTGATATCTTCAACAGTTTTAGATTGTTGGCTGTTTTAAAATCATTAAAATTTTCGACAAAATCCAACTTTATAATGGTTGTGTATTGCGTTTAACGAGCAGGGCTTAGAGTGAGTGACATCATCGTTAGAGTGAGAGGGATCGAAAAAACATTCAGGATTTTTTCTGGATATATTGCCAGCACGGCCACAAATTAAACTCTAGACACATGATTTCCTCACCGGTTTGTAGCCACACTTGTCGTCTCTCATCTGATGTGTTCAAAACAGCAGACAGACTTACAGAATTGTCTCAATGAGCCTAATTGTCCAGCTAGACCCGCTCCAGTGGCTCATCCACTTCAATATAAAAGTAGGAGCTGATTTTTTTAGAAAAGCAGAAATGCCCCCCTTTTCTACCTTGCGATTCTGAGAAAAGTTTTTGCCCTACAAACATTTAATGCACATCAATGTGCTCAGGAAGGTATCCTTGCCCAGAAAATCATGGCCACATTCTGATAAGAGTTACTACGGTTCTCTTTTTCTGGGCTGTTTTGGGAAGCTGCACAGAGCTCAAATCTCTCTGCTCTGCTCTGCTCTGTGTGCAGTTGGTCCAGCTGTAGCGGCCAGCTCGTTATCAAAGTCTATTAATAGAACAGTGCAGGTGCAGCCTGGCCGCTCGTTAAGATGTTTTTAAACACAGCCCCACACAGACACATGATAAACCAGACTGACAGAGGATGTCCACGCACAAACACAGGCATCACACTCACACAGACAGACACACACAGACACTCACACACAGTCACACATGCACACATACACAAACAGACAAACACACAAACACAACACTGTTCCACACAGTAAAATGTAAGCAGTTAAAAGTCACCATGGTAACTTCTGAGGGCAGGCTGCCACACAGGTGTAATCAATCAGATCATTAGGGAGAGAGGAGTTTTGTGGCGCTTATCAACAGTTTTACTTTCTGCACATGTACACGCAGACAGAGAGACCGCCAGACTCACACACCCAGACACACGCACAGGTTTTCAGCTCAAATTCATCAGCCTCTCAATTATTTTATACTTTTGATGTAAACATCTCCAACAATTTATATTTTTCTCATGAATTTAAGTTCAGACGTTTAGTCTTTCCAACTCTATTAATAGTAGTACAATTACAGGTGGAGCCTGGGACATAGTATGCAGCTTTTAACATGTGTCCTATCTATCTATCTATCTATCTATCTATCTATCTATCTATCTATCTATCTATCTATACCCCTCCCTATTTTTTAACCTCTGTCTCCTTTCTTTCTTTCACTCCATTTCTGTCTTTTTACTTCTTTGTTTGTTTGATCGTTTCTTTCTTTCTTTCTTCTACTCCTTCATTTGTATTTTACGTAACTTTTTCTATCCTTCCCTCTCTATCCATCCATCCATCCATCCATCTACCTCTTTCTATCTATCATCCCCCTTTCTCATTTCTTTCTTTCTTTCTTTCTTTCTTTCTTTCTTTCTTTCTTTCTTTCTTTCTTTCTTTCTTTCTTTCTTTCTTTCTTTCACTCCATTTCTGTCTTTTTACTTCTTTGTTTGTTTGTTTGTTTGTTTGTTTGTTTCTTTCTTTCTTTCTTTCTTTCTTTCTTTCTTTCTTTCTTTCTTTCTTTCTATTCCTTTTCTCTTCCTTTGTTTTTACTCCATTTCTTTCTTTCTTTCTTTCTTTCACTCCATTTCTGTCTTTTTACTTCTTTGTTTGTTTGATTGTTTCTTTCTTTCTTTCTACTCCTTTCTACTCCTTTTCTCTTCCTTTGTTTTTACTCTTTCCTTTGTTTTTACTCTTTCTTTCTTTCTTTGTTTCTTTCTTTCACTCCATTTCTGTCTTTTTACTTCTTTGTTTGTTTGATTCTTTCTTTCTTTCTGTCCTTTTCTTTTTTCTCTCTTGTTTCAATCTTTCTTTCTTTCTGTCTTTCAACAATTTCTTCAGCTCATTCAGCATTTCTTCCAGCATTCACACCATTTCCATTCTTGGAAATGTTTTTTCTAGTTATTTTTCCACTTCCGGCCAGATTTCGATTCGCTACTAGTCCTGCAACTCGAAGAGTTGCAGGACATATTATATATCAAAACGTGCGTCTTGATCGGGATCGCTGTGCTATTACTTTTCTCAACAGTTTACGAATTTTTCGCGACGTAGTCGCGAAAAACTGCGCAAAAAATTTGCATGTAAGTCAATGGGACGGGCGGAAAAAAAAGAGCGAAAAAGACCAATCATTGGAGTTTAACAAACGTCTACTGCTCAGGCATACTTTGACCTAGAGACTCCATTTAAACTTTAAACAGTAGACACAAGTCTTGTGTATTGTCGTATTACTCCACGTTTTGATAGGTCAAATAGTTTTTGATCAATCCCTGATCAATGACCATGATCATTTTTGGAGAAATTATGAGTTTATAATGGGTGTGTATTGCATGGAATGTTCGTGTCAGAGTGCGTGATGTCATCGGTTAGAGTGGGAGAGAGTGAAGAAACATTCTGTATTTTTTCTGGATAAACTGTCAGCACGGCCACAATTTACACTCTACAGACATAATTTTTTCAGAATTTGTAAGACAAACTTGTTATCTCTCATGTCATGTGCTCAAAATATCAGAGAGACTTACAGAATTGACAGAATCAGCCTCTGAGTGCGGCCACGTCTGTCTCTGCTCCTCATTGAGTCCAATACAAATATTTTCTGAGAGAAGCAGAACGGCCTGATGTTTTAAAACTGCCAGCGTCGCCAAAATATTTACTGTAGAAACACCAAATCGTACCGAAATTTTCATTAAGTCCTTAGAGCAACGTTGATCTGTGTTTTGTTCTGATAGGAGTTACCGTTTTGTCATGCTAAGCCTAAATGTGAGACCGGTTTAGAGGCAGAAAATGGCTCTTTTTCTCCACGTTTCTGTCTGTCTCAGCCTGCGGGGGCCCCTATCGCCGTGGTAACCTCTTTGATCCTCAGGCCAGAGCTCGTTAACTTCATAAACAATCCACCTGGCGCTCGTTTAAATGTTTATAAACACAGACACAGCTAAATCAGACTGACACAGGATGCAGCTACTAACTAACTATGTGACAAGTCAGTCACACACACACACACACAGACTCTAGAGCCAGCTTCATGTGATTACAGTCACACACACACACACACACACACACACACACCTTCATGTGATTAAAACACAGTTAACGTGCAACAGAATTTAAACTTAAACCATGATTTAATCTGGTTTTAAAGTTAAACCTTGTTGGTGTCACACACACACACACACACACACACACACACACACACACACACACACACACACACACACACACACACACAGGTAACCTAATGTGGTTACAGCTCCTCCATATCAGTGCTTATAGAAAGATGATCATGTGTCTGTCTGATCAGCTCTGTCTTGCGCTTAAGATCGTGGGTTTGATTCCCATGTTGACAGAGATGGCAAAACCGGCAGTAGCCCCGCGGCCCATTCAAAATTTCCTGAGAGGAAATTTTCTAGTTATTAGTGTGACTGCTGAAGCAGTCACACTATTGTTCTTCTGTTTGGCCATTTTCTTCCGCCTTTTTACGGTCTTCTTCTAGTCCTTCATACTTTGTGCTATTTCAACAATTCATATATCAAAACGTGCAGCTTTTTTTGAACTTTATCGGCATTACTTTTCTCTTTTTAACTATTTATACTTTTTAAAATATATAACTTTTTCACAAAAAATCTCACATTCATCAAAGTCTCAACCTCTCTTCTTCACAACTCCACTGTAGTGTAGGGGGTAGGGTAACTGGTTGCCAACCCTAAGGTCACAGGTTCGAATCCAAGGGAAGAATTCTTGTTATGTTATGTTGAATTCTGCTCTCCTCCCCCGCCTTCAATTGGTTACAGGTGTTTGTTATCTCCTTGATTACTCGTACCAGTTTGCAGCACATCATCACATTACAATGAATGACAACAGTCTTGAAAGCAGTGTGCTCTCTGTAGCCGAGTGGCAGAGTAAAGGTTTAGTGATCATATGGTCATGGGTTCGATTCCTGCCTCAGTCTTTTCACTTCATTGCTTGACTTTTGATTCCAATTATTCAGCTGTCATTGGACAGTCTTTGATTCCTCATAGTATAAAGCTCATTGTAACTCAGGTTCTCTGTGGCCATATGGTTAGTGCTCAGCCTGAAATTCACAGACATTTTCATTCTAAGTCATTCAAGCTTGACTCTCAAGCTTTCTTGATGTTGACAGTGTGCAGATCATCAACAGACAACAGTCTCTGCAACTGTGTGTGCACCGTGGCCTAGAGGCAGAGTGGAAGTCTAATGACCATGAAGATGTGGGCTCGATTCTGACCTTGGTCAAACATTTGTATGGTGATCACTGCTTGCACTATTTGCTAATTCTGCAACAGCGTTCAGTTGCTGTCAGCAGTCACACCATTTCCATTCTTGGAAATGCTTTTTCTAGTTATTTTTCCACTTCCGGCCGACTTTCGGTTCGCTACTAGTCCTGCAACTCGAAGAGTTGCAGGACATATTATATATCAGAACGTGCGGCTTGATCGGGATCGGTGTGCTATTACGTTTCTCAACAGTGTACGAATTTTTCGCGACGGAAGTCGCGAAAAACTGCGCAAAATTTTTGCATGTAAGTCAATGGGACGGGCGAAAAAAAAAGAGCGAAAAAGACCAATCATTGGAGTTTAACAAACGTCTACTGCTCAGGCATACTTTCACCTAGAGACTCCATTTAAACTTTAAACAGTAGACACAAGTCTTGTGTATTGTCGCATTACTCCACGTTTTGATAGGTCATATAGTTTTTGATCAATCCCTGATCAATGACCATGATCATTTTTTGGAGAAATTATGAGATTATAATGGGTGTGTATTGCATAGAATGTTCGTGTCAGAGTGCGTGACATCATCGGTTAGAGTGGGAGAGAGTGAAGAAACATTCTGTATTTTTTTCTGGATAAACTGTGAGCACGGCCACAATTTACACTCTACAGACATAATTTTTTCAGAATTTGTAAGACAAACTTGTTATCTCTTATGTCATGTGCTCAAAATATCAGAGAGACTTACAGAACTTACAGAATCAGCCTCTGAGTGCGGCCACGTCTGTCTCTGCTCCTCATTGAGTCCAATACAAATATTTTCTGAGAGGAGCAGAACGGCCTGATGTTTTAAAACTGCCAGCGTCGCCAAAATATTTACTGTAGAAACACCAAATCGTACCGAAATTTTCAGTAAGTCCTTAGAGCAACGTTGATCTGTGTTTTGTTCTGATAGGAGTTACCGTTTTGTCATGCTAAGCCTAATTGTGAGACCGGTTTAGAGGCAGAAAATGGCTCTTTTTCTCCACGTTTCTGTCTGTCTCAGCCTGCGGGGGCCCCTATCGCCGTGGTAACCTCTTTGATCCTCAGGCCAGAGCTCGTTAACTTCATAAACAATCCACCTGGCGCTCGTTTAAATGTTTATAAACACAGACACAGCTAAATCAGACTGACACAGGATGCAGCTACTAACTAACTATGTGTCAAGTCAGTCACACACAGACTCTAGAGCCAGCTTCATGTGATTACAGTCACACACACACACACACACACACACACAGTTAACCTAATGTGGTTACAGCTCCTCCATATCAGTGCTTATAGAAAGATGATCATGTGTCTGTCTGATCAGCTCTGTCTTGACCTTAAGATCGTGGGTTTGATTCCCATGTTGACAGAGATGGCACAACCCGCAGTAGCTCCCGTGGCCCATTCAAAATTTCCCGAGAGGAAATTTTCTAGTTTCACAATCTTCTCATGATAAAGCTTATACTTTAAAGTCACTTTCACACCAGAGCTGTTTGGTCAGCTTTAAACGGACCAGGGTTTGTTTCCTGGGATAGTCCGCTTCGTTTGGGCAGAGAAGAAAGGTCTGGCTGGACCGACTCTGATTCTGTGATTGGAGGAACAAAACACACCGGCTGTTTGGATACATTTCAACCAATCACAATCATAGTGAGCGGTGCCACAGCAACGTTGCACTTGCAAAATATTGCTGGGTATAGGTGTTATGCTGACCAGATGTAGAAAGTGTCACAGTTCACCGTGCATCTGTCCAAAGTGTGTGTGTAACATTAGCAATACAAACACCTTGTAGTCTGTCATTGAGCGTATTTTCCTCCGGTGATGTTTTTCTTTCATTTTCTCATTGTAAGAGTGATATGCTCTCTGCCTCGCTGCCTAACCTAATGGTAGATCTAACTAAGAGCTAACACTATCTGTAAAGCATATAATTATGGGCTAACAGTGGTTCTATGAATGATGGTCAATACAGTGGCTTGTGGTGTGTGAAATAAAAAAATAAAAAAAAGTTTGCTGTTGGGAGGGAGTTCCTCTCCAAATCTGTCCAATCAACGAGCGCGATATTTAAAGAAAAAAAAAATCATTTGGATTAATTTCCCAAATCGTTTAGTTTGTCGTTCAGTACAAGTGGTACTCAAAATATTTTTGCCAAGGTTGGCAGGTTTGCAAGAGAACAAACAGATGCTGCTGAAGTGACAGCAATGTCAGCACCAAGAGCAAGTGCTAGTTTTGTTTGCTCATACAAATGATCCTCATTAAGTCAAACAGAGAGTAAAACAAATGGAGACAGACAAAGACATGACTAGATGAGAGGACGTGTCAAAGCAATCTCTTATAAGCGATCCCTGCGACTTAAATTGCCATTTGTTTCATGAAAAAGAATAGCGGCGAGTTGACAGCGCAATCAAAGCACAGTGCCATCAACGGAGAACGTGGTCATTACTGTGTGCACTGAACCAAGTCGGATTGGTTGCGTCAACAGCACAACTCCTCAGGCAGGGAGGAGAAGTTGTATTTTAAAAGTAAAGAGAGAATAAAAAGTTTAGGCCTTCCTTCTTCTGCTCTGTTTCTGTCAGCGATGATGTCAAGGTGTTTTAGTGAACTGTCAGTGACGTAGTGTTGAACATGCTCATGCATATCACTATTTGTGCTCTACAGAGATAATACTGTACTTGTACTTAATACTTTGTAATCACTGTTCTTTGTCACTTGTAGTCACTAATTAGTATTTACATGTTACCAATGAATTAGATGGCTTCTCAAACACAGAGAATAAGGACCATATGCAGTTTGCCTATATAGACATTATTGACTTCCAGCTCCTTTTGGCAGTGCAGCCCATGATTTTCAGGCTTAATTTACTCTTACAGTATTGTTCACTAAGTGTTATTTTAGGCTGTAGAAACACCTCAGCTGCGACCTGACCAGCATCAAACAATGAACAAAGTAAGTTGTACCGGCCTTACGGGCCTTAACTCACAAATTCAGTAACTAATTATGACACAATGTGACTCAGATCTATAAGGATAAAATAAAGTGATGTGTTTAAATATGTTTCAGTGAGTCCCATAATAGATAGATCAGACTTTGTTGTCATTGTTCAGGCACCTATACAATGAATTTGTGAGGGCTACACTGTAGGGTGCATTAAAAAGAGTACTAAAACATAAGACATGAAGAGGGGAGGAGCAAACAACACATTTTCATTCATAAATTAAAAGAATCTATTGCACATTTTGGTTCGAGAGAATCATTATGTTAAAGTGCTCGTTCAGGACAATTAGCCCATGGAAAGAAGCTGTTGTTAACACTAGAACTGCCGTGAGGTCATTTTGACCTCTCTCGCTTCTTAAAATGCACGTAACTCTGTTTGCGTAAAAACCCTATGTCTCCCAGTCGATGACTTTTCCTAAAAGTGTGTTCTACATCATCTTATGCGTTTTCGCGATTCTAGTATAAAAGAGAACGAAAAAAAGAGCGATTTTACCTAGAACCGCCAAGAGGTCATTTTGACCTCCATTCATTCTAATGCAAAAACGGTAAATAGACTGCATTTATATAGCCATATACATTATAAAGCCAACCAGACACACAGTTCAAAACACTTTATAGTAATGCTTCACATTTATATACACACACATACTTTACAAAAAATAACAATAGTGGTTGCTAGGCAACCAATATAGATGACTCTTTATTTTTCTATTTTTCGAACAGTGTGTGTATATAAAAATTTATAAAATTGATTTTCCAATCATTGCAATCTGGGCTAAATAATGTCCATTTAGTCACTCAGTTTGTCAGTTAGTTAGATAGTTAGATATTTAGTTAGTTAGTCATTTTGACCTCATCCCACAACACAACACGAGTTCAGATATTAGAAAGTTGTCAAACAGTTAAAACAGGTGTCAAATAGATAAAAAATGAAAATTACTCAAACATTGAACATAACAATGACAGTCCCTTGCTCTCATGAGAAATGGACATGATTTCAGAAATTTGTAACAATTTTGAAAATTTTTATATACACACACTGTTCGAAAAATAGAAAAATGAAGACTTGCCTATATTGGTTGCCTAGCAACAACTATTGTTATTTTTTGTAAAGTATGTGTGCGTATATGAATGTGAAGCATTACTATAAAGTGTTTTGAACTGTGTGTCTGACTCTGGCTGGCTATATAATGTATATGGCTATATAAATGCAGTCCATATTTGCATTAGAATGAATGGAGGTCAAAATGACCTTGGCGGTTCTAGGAGTACATGGAATGTTGGCGGTTCTAAGAACCAATTATGGAATCACATGGCAACAAAATGTATAAGTTTGTGAAATGACCACATTCAAATCATATCTGAAGAAGCAGCTTAATAATGCTGTTAATAAAAACGATACTCTGGACTGAAGTCACGGCACACTTTGAACCTGTTATGTTGCTGTCAAACAGTCAGAGACTAGGTGTGTTGGCACATAGGATGTGACACCTCACAGTGCGTTAGTGGGAGCAGTAATTGGATGGAAAGCTAAGGCAGATATTGGTGATAATGAGATGATGTGTTGGGCTCTGTCCTGGGTTAAAGGCTGTGATGCAATGATGTGATTCACCTGCAGGATTTAAAAGGACAGGACCCGGTGAAGGTAGGCTGCTCTTCATGTGACTTATCATTAACGCTCCTTCTCTCGGTGAAGCAAATTAAAAGGTACCGAGCTACCTTGAGCAGCTAATTTGAGCTTCATTTGAAATGCTGCTTTGGTGCAAATTATGTGATTGCTGGGACTGCATTATTCAAATATCCCCTCTCCACACAGATGCCAGGTACACACAAGAAAACACAAACACACACACACACACACACACACACACCCACACACACACACACATACACACACCCTAACCACCGCTCGGAGTAACGCACATTTCCTTATGGAAATTAAAGCCTTGTCGGAATGGCGGGACGAAACTGTCGGAATGGCAGGACGTTTACATGTCGGAATGGTGGTATGTCTGAATGGTGACATGTCTGAATAGTAGAATGTCGGAATGGTGATATGTCGGAGTGGCAGCATGTCGGAATGGCAGCATGTAACCGTTTGTTAGAATAATACTGTCTGCTTCAAAGTCATATCTTTCAAAACAATAGGTGAGGTCTGGTCTGGTTTATGTAATTGAGTAGAACTGTACAGTTGTAGTTGTCCATCTTAAAAGTAGGGTTGCAGATCCTGGAAAAACGCTTCTAGCAGGCCACATTTTGAAAATACACACATCAAAAGTCCAAGCCCCTTTCCTCAGACTTCTCTCCACAGCCACGCCTCCAGAGCTCTGGAACACGTACTGCTTGTTCAGCGTTGGGTTCACATCAAGGTGAAGCCACAAAGGTATCGCCCTGAGGTTTTTGTGAAAAAAACATTTAATTAATTGGTTGCAATCGGAGTGTGAAGAGGATTTCAAACAATTTTTTTTTTAAATGCTCCAGAATTGAATCTCCAGCCCTACCTTTAACATGGCTCCAGAGGTGGGTCTTTGCCTCTGACTTGCTGTGGTCTTGTTCACTCCTCTAAGTTGTGTGTGTTTAAAAATTATTAACAATAATCACGACAATACAAGGGGAAATGAAGAGAGGTAGAAACATTGCAAGTTTTGTCATTAAGAAAACTAATCAGTGAGTATGATGGCAGTCATTGATATATTAAACAATGGTCAGACCAGAAGTACGCTTTGGTACTTCTATACTATGCTATGATTGGTCAGTGTGTTTTTAAAGTTACAATTATATCCAGACCTGCTGGTTTTGCATGCAATATACAGTGTTTGTATTGCGTTTTTGTGTTTACATATGGACAGAGATTTTCTCTTTAAAATTCTAGTGTGGATGTGATTTTTTTTTTTTTAATGGAAGAGGGAAAAACTCTGTTTGAAAAAATACCCGGTATGTCTTCAGTCTCAGTGAACACTAGTCTGACTGTTAGTTTACTGCTGTTGCAGACTCAGTCAGCTGTCGCGGTCATTCCTTGTCCGTGTACAGCCGGCACTGTCAGGTAGCCCAAACAACCCAGAGAGTACCTTCTGTTCTGAATCTCTGTTGTCCATCACCTCCTCAGCAGTGCTTTATCTTCATGTATCAAGCAAAGATGTTGAAACATGACAAAAAACCTTCACCGAGCACAAATCAGAGGAGCACATTTTCTGTCAGTCTCTCAGCTCCCCACTGCAGATATGACACTGTCAACACTTTCCAACATAGCTGCAGGGCAAAACTGCTACACATCTGAGTCCATGCTGCTGAACATTTATTATTGCACAGCAAGGCCAGAAGTAATGTTGTTTTTCAGCTTTGGGCACCACAAACAGAATGTAATTCACCTCTATTGTATCTCCAGGGCAACTGGAAAATTTCCATTTGACCTCCATTTAACTTCCCCTTGATAATCAAAACATGAATGACTGATAGTCAGGGACGGTTATGTAAAAACCTGGACTAATCAGAATTAATTGACCCATTAAAACCAGTACATTAACACTGTGTTGTTGTTTGAGCTGTACAGTTACAGCATAGTGCGAAATACGGGGGGGTTTGGGGGGGTCGGACCCCCCCGATTAACCCCTTGAGACCCCCTGAAAGACTCAAAAGCAAAATCTGAGGGGGGTCTCAATCTTGTCAAAAAATAAATAATATAATATAATATAATAATTTTATTGTGGTCAATTAAATGTGTTTAAAATCACCATGTCCAGTATTCATAATTCAAAACATTTATTCGTTTAACATTAAGCTGAACCATGTCACCTGCGCATTATGCAAATTAGCCATGTGCGCCAGCCCAGCGCAAGAGTCGAGCCCACTCGCTATCAGAACAGAGGATCCCGTTCCTCTCCCACCCTCTGCCGAAGAAAGTGAAGTTGAGGCCGAGTGCTCTGAAGACGTAGCCGCAGCCCCTGCTGCTAGCACTGGTGATTGGCCGCTTTTTTTCTTTCTTTCTTTTTTTTTACACCTAAGCAGGTGGGGTAATGGAAATACCGCAACCCTTGGCTTGACATTAAGGCAGGAAAATAACTTGAGGTAAGAGGCTAGCCTGCTTCAGCATACTATGGCCTGAACCCCCAGTGGTGTTGTTTGGCCAGGCGCCTGTTGTGAGCTATTTGTCTGTGCTTTTTCAATTTTCATGATGGCCCGTTATACGAATGTGATTTGTGGATGTGTTCAATGCTGTGTTTAAACGTAGGCTATTTGCCAGATCGATGGTTAGATAAGGTTACATGATCGGTCATAGTTGCAGGCTGAGGATAATTGCACGCCAGTCTCTGATCTCCAGATTTATACAGTTGTTATTTGAGTGCACGAGTTTGGTGTCTTTCATTCATTTTAATTATTGTATTTTATTTATTGTCTATTCGTTTCTGCATTGCCCTGATCGCGCCAGTCTCCTATACCTGGCATTTATTCATTGTTCAAGTGCGCCAGTGTGGTGCCAATTATTGTCTTTTATTTATTGAATTATCGTCTATTTATTATCAATTACTTTCTGCATTGTAATGCACAACTTTGCCTCTCCTTTTTAGGCTATAGGCTAATTTTCTTGGCTTATTGTAATGTTATAGTCCTACAAAAAGAAAAAAAAAACGGTATTGCGCAACAATCGCGAGTTAGGGACCCCCCCGAATATTGATGGGTAGGCTATTTCGCACACTGAGTTACAGTATACAATAGTATTGAGTTACAATTATGTTTGTTTTTATCGAAAAATGCTGCTATCAAAATCGTTATTTGGTTCTCATAAAACATATTTTCAGTTACTTTGAATAAACAGCAACTTAATTTAAAGGTTGATTATGTAGAATATTTATTAAAAGCTATATTTTTACAAAAATAATACATCCATGGGGCGTTTTGAGGGTTACAGAATGAAAGTAGTGCTTTTCCATAAAAAAAAAAAAAATTGTCTGAAATAATGTTTTTAAAAAATTTGACGGGCTCGACAATGATTCTCTGTCACGTTCTGTTTACATTCGCCACCGAACTTTTTTTTTTTTTTTTTTCAACTTGACGAGAGCAGTGACAGCGGAGGCTCTGAGCGCAGGTTTGGTTTTCAGCAGCGGTGTGGAAGGCAGAGAGCCTCCACTCTCCCTGTAACAAGCTAAAAGTCATTTATTATGCTGTTAATGACGGTAAAAATGAAACTATGATGATAATTTCCTGCATAGTTCTCCTCCTCTGCTGTCCTCTGATCAGAACGGAGTCCCTAGCAACGGCCCGTTTTACATAGCAACGGTCTGGCGTTCTGTTGTTGTTCTGGTAAAACTACAAAGTCAACCTTTAAGATCAGAAATCAACACATGTTCTACAATATGTTTTCATTACTTGTTGTTATTGGCAGATGAAGGCTGGTTCTAACCTAGTTATTTAAGTATTCTGAGCACTATTTTCAGCACTTGCTGTTGACCTGAATAAGTTCAAAAGTTTATTTCAGCAGTTTTCACATGGTTCAACTCAAGTAGCACAAAGCAGCAGTGACAAATGAAAAATGTACAGTCACAAAATAACACGATCAGTAGGACTCGTCAACATGAGTGTCGTTCTAATCTTGTGTCTGTTTTGCTGATGAGGCAAAAAACTTTTGCTTTTTGTGACAGTTAACAGAGTTAAGCTTAGGTTAACCCCACAACAGTTCATATTTGACAACTATTTCTTGACATTTTAGAGGAAGTAGAGCTTCCCTTGCAGTCTTAGAGCAATCGCCTCTGAGCAAAGTAAGCTTTGCCTCAAATGTTAATGCACGGTTACTTTTTAGTGCATGAACTTCAACAGTTCTGCCACCACCCATGTAGCAGATATCACTGCTTGATCTATGCATGCACAGATTCTCACATAGACCATGTTTGTCTAGCCGACGTATTCCCGACGTACAAAGGATAATTACCTTTTTTTTTTTTTACAATCTGGACCTTATTTCTAGCATAAAATACGATCATTTACTCACCCAGATAACTTTGGTGTCATTACAAGTCGTTTTGATGAAATTAGATCCAGCCGAGGGCCGCGTATATCCATATAATGCGAGAACACAGGGCAGCGGAGTGCAGCCTCTAAATAAACACATTATCTGCCACGAAACTCATTCATTCACCAATATTTTGTTATGATACGCTAGTGCTATTCCCCTCTGAGTCCGGGATGACTTGTTATCAACATCCGTGGTCTGTAGGTTGACCTACTGACCTCTGACCTGGATGATGTCATCTCCCGACCACTGCCCGGCTCATTCTGATAATAATCATTCCACTTC
>NC_140930.1:30539715-30574908 GCF_045865225.1 Trachurus japonicus | reverse complement strand
GTTCTGAGGAGCTTTTACTTCACCTCGCATTTGCATTTCATAATTCTACTCTGCTACATTTCAGGAAGAAATATTAAAAATACATTTTAATTCATTATGATTATCTGAGAGCTTTATTTACATTACACATTATGATTTATAAAAGGCTTTATTATAAATTGAAGGACCCAAACATTTATATATATAACAATTGATTGAGTGCCAATAGTAAGAAAGCCAACAAACTGTCATTTTAAGTGATGATGATGAGCACTGTACATTTTACAGATGAACTGACTGAGAGAATAATTATCAGATTTGTCATTATCCTCCCCTCTGTCCTCTCTCTTCACTCAATCTCTCTGTCCGAAACCATCCTGCTCACACCTCTCTCTCGCTCTCTTCTGTTAGTAGTTTATTCCAGATGTTTTGGATCTTGCTCGTCCTTGTCGCTCTCTCTCTCTCTCTCTCTCTCTCTCTCTCTCTCTCTCTCTCTCTCTCTCTCTCTCTCTCTCTCTCTCTCTCCCTCCCTCAATTTCCCTTTTCACAGACCTGTAAAATGGTGTCTTTGAGTTCCCCTCGAGTGTTTGTGCAGTCTGTCCCCGGCGGGTCCTCGTGGTGAAGAGGACGTCTTATCTTGACGCCCTTCTGAATCTCATTCTTCATACTGTACATTTGATCCTGGCAGAGACAGCCTCCTCTGTTGCTCCTCCTGAGGTTTCTCCCACTCTTGTGCATAATTACAGGGACATTTACATCATCACTGTATTGGTCTCTGTCTTTATTACCATTCAGACAATCACACACTCAGTCTTCTGTCCATCCGCACCTCAGCAGCGTCATGATTCTTATCAACTCTCTGTATTGGTCACAGCTCTTACCTCACTTTCAGACATCTGGAGGAACTGGGAGCTGGTTTAATTTAAGATTAGTCCGTCTTTGGCTACAGTAATCATATAAAACAGAAACTTATATTTAATTATGTTAAATCTACACAGGTAAATATTGTCTATTTGTAACTGACTTTTTGGTTTCTTGCACCAAATAGGTTGTCTTGATTATTAATATTAAGGGTTTTCAAGATTTATTTCATAACTTCTGAAATCACAGTTAAGAAGTATAAAGAGTTTCAAATTGTAATTAAAGCCGCAAGCGGCTATGACGGGCCCTCGCTCCACGCCACTCGGCGTCCCCGCTACCCCCGGGCCGCTCTTCGAAAACCCCCGCGCGCAACCGGACGTGAGCGGCTGCGTCGAGGGCGGTCCCCTCGTCGAACACGTGACGTTTCGAGCAAAACGGACAACGTACGATGGAGTTACGGCAGGTTTACGGTTCGTCCACCAGGGGGCGGTAACGGGATGTGGGCCGTTGCGTACGGGGTCGTGACCTCATCACACATGTGAAGTTTCGAGCTGATCGGACAATGTCGACGCAAAACGCGACATTTCCTGTGTCCACAAGGGGGCGTATTGAGCGAGCTAGCGTACGATCAAATGGAGGCGTAGAGGGCGGGCCCCTGATCATGTACTGAAATTTTGAAGTGACTACGACCAAGTATGTGGGCGTGGAAGGCAAACGTAATAGCATGGCGACTAAACGAGCAGTTGACCAACTTTGTCGCCCCCTAGCAGCCACGCCGTTTCACGTAGAGAAAAGCTTTTAATAGTGTTTGACCAGCTCGGTCTCCTGATGATCTGTAGCGAATATGAAGTCAATCGGGCAAAATCCGTGGGAGGTGGCAGTTCACGATGGAGCGCTATTCCTGTCGCCGCCACAAGGGGACCATTAGCCGTAGCGTCATAGCGTTCACGAAATACCTTCACCAACTTGTTCGGCATGTTTTAGAAGTGGAATGAAGTTGATGGGGGCAACTATGTATTTTTAATTAATTTTAGCGCACTTCCTGTTACCACCGGGGGGCGCTATGAGTGACGTAGTAAAATAATATGTCGGATCGTTCAGGGTCACGCCATCATCATGTGCACCAAGTTTGAAGCTGCTGCGATCAAATCTGTGGGCGTGCTAGCATTGCAAACTTCTTAGCTGAATTCGGCAACTTGGCCGTGCCCTAGCAGCCACGCCCTTTGACCTACACACCTGCGGAGCACAAGCCGTAATCAGCTCAGTCTGGAGATGTTCCGTGCCGAATTTGAAGTCAATCGGGCGAACTCCCTCGGAGGAGTTCGTTTTGCGTCAAAGAAATGCTAACCAAAATGGCCGACTTCCTGTTAGGTTTAGGGCGTGGCTCCAATTCAATTTTTTGTATGTTTGGGTATGATACACGTGTGTGTCGAGTTGTCGTATGTGTACGACAAAGTAAGCGAAATTTGTCTATGAAGAAATTCGGAAAAACTTCTAGGGGGCGCTATTGAGGCATTTAGCCACGCCCATGGGAAACGACTCTATCCCCTGAAAGAGCTCGCCATTCTTGACCCGTGGATGAAATTTCGTGAGGACACGACTTCGTTAAAGCCACGAAAAAGGCAAACGTAATTGTACGATAAAAAATCGTCAGTCGCCGCGGCGGCACACGGACGCCGTTCGTCGTATCTTCACAGCGTTCATAATGTAGCTTCAGCAACTGGTTCTGCATGTATTAGAAGTGGAATGAAGTTGATCGGGTGAAGTATGGATTTTTAATGAATTTTTGCGTACTTCCTGTTACCACCGGGGGGCGCTATGAGCCAGGCAGGAAGTCGATACATCAAAACGTTCAGGGAGGAGCCAACGTCATGTCCTTTGAATTTCAAGTGGCTACGACGAAGTATGTGCGCGTGAAAGGCAAACGAAATTTAAATTGGGATGATACACTTTCGCCGCGGCGGCACACGGACGCCGTTGCTCGTAGGGTCAAAGCGTTCATGATGTAGCTTCACCATCCGGGTCTGCATGTAATAGAAGTGTAACGAAGTCGATTTGGTCAACTACGTATTTTAAACGAATTTTTGTACGTTTCCTGTTACCACCGGGGGGCGCTATGAGCGACGTACGCAAATAATATGTCGGATCGTTCAGGGTCTCTCCATAGATTTTTGCACCAAGTTTGAAGCGTCTACGATCAAGTATGAGGGCATGAGAGCCGTTCGTATTTACATGGCGAGCACCGAAACAGTCGCCAAACTTCGGGGCACGCCAGAGGCCAAGCGCTTTGAGCTACAGACCTGCGGAGCACAAGATAAGCTCAGCTAGGTCTGGCGATGTTCTGGACCCAATTTGGAGCCGATCGGGCGTAATCTCTAGGAGGAGTTCGTTTTGCGTAAACGAAATTTGAACCAAAATGGCCGACTTCCTGTTGGGTTTTGGGCTTCGCCATAAGAGGATTTTTTGTTCATCTCGCATTGATAAATATGTCTGCCGACTTTGGTCCGCTTTCGTTAACGTCATTTTTTTCCCTATGGGTTTTTGAAAAGTTTGTAGGGGGCGCTATTTTGCCATTTGGCCACGCCCACATGCGAGACCACCACTCAACGCTAAGTTGCCACAGGTCCCACGTGCGTCTAAAATTTGGTGAGTTTTCGTGCATGGGAAAGGGGTCGAAATGGCGTTCGAAGTGGGAGAATAATAATAATAATTAAAGCCGCAAGCGGCTATGACGGGCCCTCGCTCCACGCCACTCGGCGGCCCCGCTACCCCCGGGCCGCTCTTCGAAAACCCCCGCGCGCAACCGGACGTGGGCGGCCGCGTCGAGGGCGGTCCCCTCGTCGAACACGTGACGTTTCGAGCAAAACGGACAACGTACGATGGAGTTACGGCAGGTTTACGGTTCGTCCACCAGGGGGCGGTAACGGGATGTGGGCCGTTGCGTACGGGGTCGTGACCTCATCACACACGTGAAGTTTCGAGCTGATCGGACAATGTCGATGCAAAACGCGACATTTCCTGTGTCCACAAGGGGGCGTCTTGAGCGAGCTAGCGTACGATCAAATGGAGGCGTAGAGGGCGGGCCCCTGATCATGTACTGAAATTTTGAAGTGACTACGACCAAGTATGTGGGCGTGGAAGGCAAACGTAATAGCATGGCGACTAAACGAGCAGTTGACCAACTTTGTCGCCCCCTAGCAGCCACGCCGTTTCACGTAGAGAAAAGCTTTTAATAGTGTTTGACCAGCTCGGTCTCCCGATGATCTGTAGCGAATATGAAGTCAATCGGGCAAAATCCGTGGGAGGTGGCAGTTCACGATGGAGCGCTATTCCTGTCGCCGCCACAAGGGGGCCATTAGCCGTAGCGTCATAGCGTTCACGAAATACCTTCACCAACTTGTTCGGCATGTTTTAGAATTGGAATGAAGTTGATGGGGGCAACTATGTATTTTTAATGAATTTTAGCGCACTTCCTGTTACCACCGGGGGGCGCTATGAGTGACGTAGGAAAATAATATGTCGGATCGTTCAGGGTCACGCCATCATCATGTGCACCAAGTTTGAAGCCGCTACGATCAAATCTGTGGGCGTGATAGCATTTAAACCTTTTTAGCTGAATTCGGGAACTTGGCCGTGCCCTAGTAGCCACGCCCTTTGACCTACACACCTGCGGAGCACAAGCCGTAATCAGCTCAGTCTGGAGATGTTCCGTGCCCAATTTGAAGTCAATCGGGCGAACTCCCTCGGAGGAGTTCGTTTTGCGTCAAAGAAATGCTAACCAAAATGGCCGACTTCCTGTTGGGTTTAGGGCGTGGCTCCAATTTAATTTTTGGTATGTTTGGGTATGATACACGTGTGTGTCGAGTTTCGTATGTGTACGACAAAGTAAGCGAAATTTGTCTATGGAGAATTTCAGAAAAATTTCAAGGGGGCGCTATTGAGGCATTTAGCCACGCCCATGGGAAACGACTCTATCCGCTGAAAGAGCTCGCCATTCTTGACCTGTGTATGAAATTTCGTGAGGACACGACTTCGTTAAAGCCACGAAAAAGGCAAACGTAATTGTACGATAAAAAATCGTCAGTCGCCGCGGCGGCACACGGACGCCGTTCGTCGTAGCTTCACAGCGTTCATAATGTAGCTTCAGCAACTGGTTCTGCATGTATTAGAAGTGGAATGAAGTTGATCGGGTGAAGTATGGATTTTTAACGAATTTTTGCGTACTTCCTGTTACCACCGGGGGGGGCGCTATGAGCCAGGCAGGAAGTCGATATATCAAAACGTTCAGGGCGGAGCCAACGTCATGTCCTTTGAATTTCAAGTGGCTACGACGAAGTATGTGCGCGTGAAAGGCAAACGAAATTTAAATTGGGATGATACACATTCGCCGCGGCGGCACACGGACGCCGTTGCTCGTAGGGTCAAAGCGTTCATGATGTAGCTTCACCATCCGGGTCTGCATGTACTAGAAGTGTAACGAAGTCGATTTGGTCAACTACGTATTTTTAACGAATTTTTGTACGTTTCCTGTTACCACCGGGGGGCGCTATGGGCGACGTCGGCAAATAATATGTCGGATCGTTCAGGGTCTCGCCATAGATTTTTGCACCAAGTTTGAAGCATCTACGATCAAGTATGTGGGCATGAGAGCCATTCGTATTTACATGGCGAGCACCGAAACAGTCGCCAAACTTCGGGGCACGCCAGAGGCCAACCCCTTTGAGCTACAGACCTGCGGAGCACAAGATAAGCTCAGCTAGGTCTGACGATGTTCTGAACCCAATTTGGAGCCGATCGGGCGTAATCCCTCGGAGGAGTTCGTTTTGCGTAAACGAAATTTGAACCAAAATGGCTGACTTCCTGTTGGGTTTTGGGCTTCGCCATAAGAGGATTTTTTGTTCATCTCCCATTGATAAATATGTCTGCCAACTTTGGTCCGCTTTCGTTAACGTCATTTTTTTCCCTATGGGTTTTTGAAAAGTTTGTAGGGGGCGCTATTTTGCCATTTGGCCACGCCCACATGCGAGACCACCACTCAACGCTAAGTTGCCACAGGCCCCACGTGCGTGCAAAATATCGTCCGTTTCTCGGCTTGGGAAAGGGGTCGAAATGGCGTTCGAAGTGGCATAATAATAATAATAATAAGAATTAAAGCCGCAAGCGGCGATGACGGGCCCTCGCTCGCCCATGCCACCGCGGGGCCTGAGGCATGTCGGGGCTGCAATGCTTCGTTCATCCACCAGGTGGCGCTAAGCAGTTGTGGGTGGGTGCGTTCAGGGGCAGCCCCTCATCACTCATGTGAAGTTTGGAGTGAATCGGACAAAGCATGAAGGAATTATGAGCAGTTAAAGGTTCGTCCACCAGGGGGCAGTAATGGGATGCGTGCAGGTGTGTTCAGGGTCAGTCCCTCATCACACATGTGAAGTTTCGTGGAAATCGGACAATGTTGATGTAAAATATGCCACTTCCTGTTTCCACTAGGGGGCGAATGAGTGAGATCGCCTATGAGTACATAGAAACGTTGAGGTTGTGACCCTGGACCTGTGTACCAATTTTCATGTTGATAGGAGTTCAATAAAGCCATCCAAAGGGCAAACGTATTGTCATGGCGAGGAATTGTCGCCGCGCCCCCACACGGACGCCATTACTCGTAGCTTCACAGCGTTCATGATGGAGCCTCACCAACTGGTTCTGCATGTATTAGAAGTGGAATGAAGTTGATGGGGCAAAGAATGTACATTTTCCAAATTTTAGTACACTTCCTGTTACCACCGGGGGCGCTATGAGTTACGTGGGAAGTTAATATATCGGGACGTTCAGGCGGAGCCATCATCATGTCCAGCAAGTTTGAAGTTGATTGGATGAAGTATGTGGGCGTGAGAGCCACTCGTATGGACATGGCGAGCACGCCAAAGTGAATTGAGCGCTGGCAGCCACGCCCTTGGACCTACGGACTCACGGAGCACAAGATAAGCTCAGCGAGGTCTGGAGATGTGGTATACCTAATTTGAACTTGATCGGGCGAACGCTCTGGGAGGAGTTAATTTTAGGCGGGAAAAATCTACACCAAAATGGCCGACTTCCTGTTGGGTTTAGGGCGTGGCTCCAATTCAATTTTTTGTATGTTTGGGTATGATTACACGTGTGTGTCGAGTTTTGTATGTGTTCGACAAAGTAAGCGAAATTTGTCTATGAAGAATTTCGGAAAAACTTCAAGGGGGCGCTATTGAGGCATTTAGCCACGCCCATAGGAAACGACTCTATCTGCTGAAAGAGCTCGCCATTCTTGACCCGTGTATGAAATTTCGTGAGGACACGACTTTGTTAAAGCCACGAAAAAGGCAAACGTAATTGTACGATAAAAAATCGTCAGTCGCCGCGGCGGCACACGGACGCCGTTCGTCGTATCTTCACAGCGTTCATAATGTAGCTTCAGCAACTGGTTCTGCATGTATTAGAAGTGGAATGAAGTTGATCGGGTGAAGTATAGATTTTTAATGAATTTTTGCGTACTTCCTGTTACCACCGGGGGGCGCTATGAGCCAGGCAGGAAGTCGATACATCAAAACGTTCAGGGCGGAGCCAACGTCATGTCCTTTGAATTTCAAGTGGCTACGACGAAGTATGTGCGCGTAATAGGCAAACGTAATTTTACGACAAAAAAACGTCAGTCGCCGCGGCGGCACACGGACGCCGTTCGTCGTATCTTCAAAGCGTTCATAATGTAGCTTCAGCAACTGGTTCAGCATGTACTAGAAGTGGAACAAAGTCGATTTAGTGAACTACGTATTTTTAACGAATTTTTGTACGTTTCCTGTTACCACCGGGGGCGCTATGAGCGACGTAGGCAAATAATATGTCGGATCGTTCAGGGTCTCGCCATAGATTTTTGCACCAAGTTTGAAGCGTCTACGATCAAGTATGTGGGCATGAGAGCCGTTCGTATTTACATGGCGAGCACCGAAACAGTCGCCAAACTTCGGGGCACGCCAGAGGCCAAGCGCTTTGAGCTACAGACCTGCGGAGCACAAGATAAGCTCAGCTAGGTCTGACGATGTTCTGAACCCAATTTGGAGCCGATCGGGCGTAACCCCTCGGACGAGTTCGTTTTGCGTAAACGAACTTTGAACCAAAATGGCCGACTTCCTGTTGGGTTTCGGGCTTCGCTATAGGAGGATTTTTTGTTCATCTCGCATTGATAAATATGTGTGCCGATTTTGGTCCGCTTTCGTTAAAGTCATTTTTTTCCCTATGGGTTTTTGGCAAAATTGTAGGGGGCGCTATTTAGCCATTTCGCGTCGACCATGTGCGACCACTCAAAAATATCGTTTTTCGGATCCGGCCGGACACCCATGCAAAAGTAGACGCATTTTCGCCTTTGGGAAAGGGGCGAAATTGGGGTTTTAAGGGTGTGGGAATAATAATAATAATTAAAGCCGCAAGCGGCGATGGCGGGCCCTCGCTCGCCCATGCCACCGCGGGGCCTGAGGCACGCCGGGGCTGTGGCGCGGAGCAGAAATGGAGAAAAAACCTGGAAGGAGGCCAAAAATGCAATGTTTCGTTCATCCACCAGGGGGCAGTCACCGCATGTGGTCTTGTGCGTTCAGGGGCCGCCCCTCATCACTCATGTGAAGTTTGGAGTGAATCGGACAAAGCATGAGGGAGTTATGAGCAGTTAAAGGTTCGTCCACCAGGGGGCAGTAATGGGATGCGTGCAGGTGTGTTCAGGGTCAGTCCCTCATCACACATGTGAAGTTTCGTGGAAATCGGACAAAGCATGAGGGAGTTATGAGCAGTTGAAGGTTTGTCCACTAGGGGGCAGTAATGGGATGCGTGCAGGTGTGTTCAGGGTCAGTCCCTCATCACACATGTGAAGTTTCTTGTAAATCGGACAAAGCATGAGGGAGTTATGAGCTGTTAAAGGTTCGTCCACTAGGGGGCAGTAATGGGATGTGTGCAGGTGTGTTCAGGGTCAGTCCCTCATCACACATGTGAAGTTTCGTGGAAATCGGACAATGTTGATGCAAAAAATGGCACTTCCGGTTTCCACTAGGGGGCCACATGAGCGACACCCCTATCAGATGGAAGAGGTCTCCACCCTGGACCTGTGTATAAAGTTTCATGATGATACGAGTTCATTAAAGCCATCAAAAAGCCAAACGTATTTTCATGGCGAGGAATTAATGGTAGCCACGCCCCCACAGGGCGCCATTACTCGTAGCTTCACAGTCTTCATAATGTAGCTTCACCAACTGGTTCTGCATGTTTTAGAAGTGGAATGAAGTTGATGGGGTCAACTATGTATTTTTAATGAATTTTAGTTCACTTCCTGTTACCACCGGGGGGCGCTATGAGCGACGTAGGCAAATAATATGTTGGATCGTTCAGGGTCTCGCCATAGATTTTTGCACCAAGTTTGAAGCGTCTACGATCAAGTATGTGGGCGTGACAGCCAATCGTATTACATGGCGAGCACGCTAAAGTTAATTGAGCGCTGACAGCCACGCCCTTTGACCTACGGACTCACGGCGCACAAGATAAGCTCAGCTAGGTCTGGAGATGTGGTGTACCTAATTTCAACTTGATCGGGCGAACGCTGTGGGAGGAGTTCGTTTTAGGCGGGAAAAATCAAAACCAAAATGGCCGACTTCCTGTTGGGTTGAGGTCATGAGGTCAAGAGGCTTTTTTGCATATCTGGGTATAATACATATGTGTACCAAATTTTATCAACATCGGACAAAGTTAGCGAAATTCCCTATGGGCATTTTTGGAATTTGTAGGGGGCGCTATTCCGCCATTTTGCGTCGACCGTGTGCGACCACCCAAAAATATCGAATTTCGGATCCGGCCGGACGCCCATGCAAAAGTAGACGCATTTTCGCCTTTGGGAAAGGGGTCAAAATGGCGTTTTAAGGGTGTGGGAATAATAATAATAATAATTAAAGCCGCAAGCGGCGATGATCGGCCCTCGCTCGACCCATGCGACCGCGGGGGCCTGAGGCGTGCGGGGGCCGTGGCGCGAAGCGAGAATGGCGAAAAAGCGCTGCGGGAGCGGAAAAACGCAACGTGCGGTTCATCCACTAGGTGGCGCTACGAAGCCAGAAGCGGGTAGCGGCGTTCAGGAGCTGACCGGGATCAAGCACCTGAAGTTTGATGTGAATCGGACAATGTAAATGTAAAACAGGTCACTTCCTGTTACCACCAGGGGGCGCATTTGTATGAATCCAGATGTGGGTGGGTGTGTTCAGGGGCGGAGTGTCATCACACGTGTAACATTTGAAGTCGATTTGACAATGTAAGTGTAAGGCAGGTCACTTCCTGTTACCACCGGGGGGCGCATTTGTATGAAGCCAGATGTGGGTAGGTGTGATCAGGGGCTGACCGGGATGAAATCTGTAAAATTGGAGGTCGATTGGACATTGTAAGTGTAAAGCAGGTCACTTCCTGTTACCACCGGGGGCGCATTTGTATCAATCCAGATGCGGGTAGGTGTGATCAGGGGCTGACCAGGATCACATGTGTTAAATTTGAAGAAAATCGGACAATGTAAGTGTAAACCAGGTCACTCTGACCACCGGGGGCGTATTTGTATTAGGTTTGTTCAGTGGCTGACTGGCATCACCCATGGTAAATTAGAATTGAATCTGCTCATGTAAGTGAATGCAACAATAAAGCAGGTCACTTTCTGTTACCACCGGGGGTGTACATGGGAAGTTTATACATCAAAACGTTCAGGGCGGAGCCATCGTCATTCACAGCAACATTGAAGTTGATAGGATTAAGTATGTGGGCGGAGCATCCGCTCGAAGGTGAAATGGCGAGCAAACAAAAAGGCGCCAAACTTGACAAGGCCACAGAATCCACGCCCTTTGACCTAGAGACTTGCGGAGCACAACTTTTAATCAGCATGGTATCTCGCTGGTCTGTAGCCAATTTGAAGTTGATCGGACAAAATCTGTGGGCGGAGTTAACTTGTTTATGTAAAAAAAGTCACTTCCTGTTACCACCGGGGGGCGCATTGAGCAAAGTGGGATATTGATATATCGGGCGAATCAGAGACTCACTGCCGTAATTGCAATTCAAGTTTGAAGTTGATAGGATAAAGTATGTGGGCGTGACAGCCAACCGAATTTGGATGGCGTTCGAGCCCAACTTTGGCGCCCACCAGAAGCCACGCCCTTTGACGAATCGAGCTACGGAGCACAATCTTTACTCAGCTAGGTCAGAAGATGTTGTCTATCAAATTTGGAGCGTGTCGGGCGAATCGTTTTGGACGAGTTAATTTGGCGCCAAAAACGACCAATTCAAAATGGCCGACTTCCTGTTGACATTTCACCATGACATTAAGAGGCTTTTTTGTATATCTGGGTATGGTACATATGTGTACCGAATTTCGTCCGTCTAGGCCAAAGTGACCCAATTTCCCTATGGGCTTTTTTGAACTTTGTAGGGGGCGCTATTTCGCCATTTCGCGTCGGACATGCGCGAGCAGCACAAAATATCGAATTTCGGAAGAAGCCGGACGTCCGGCAAAAAGTTCACGCATTTTCGAGTTGGGGAAAGGGGCGAAATTGGGGTTTGAAGGCGGAGAAGAATAATAATAATAATAATAATAAACAGCGCGATTTCAATAGCCCCTCGGGCGAGTGCTACTCGCCGCTCGGGCCTAATAATAATAATAATAAACAGCGCGATTTCAATAGGGCTTTCGCTGGGCGACTTGCAGTCGCCGCTCGGGCCCTAATTAAAGCCGCAAGCGGCTATGACGGGCCCTCGCTCCACGCCACTCGGCGTCCCCGCTACCCCCGGGCCGCTCTTCGAAAACCCCCGCGCGCAACCGGACGTGGGCGGCTGCGTCGAGGGCGGTCCCCTCGTTGAACACGTGACGTTTCGAGCAAAACGGACAACGTACGATGGAGTTACGGCAGGTTTACGGTTCGTCCACCAGGGGGCGGTAACGGGATGTGGGCCGTTGCGTACGGGGTCGTGACCTCATCACACATGTGAAGTTTCGAGCCGATCGGACAATGTCGATGCAAAACGCGACATTTCCTGTGTCCACAAGGGGGCGTATTGAGCGAGCTAGCGTACGATCAAATGGAGGCGTAGAGGGCGGGCCCCTGATCATGGACTGAAATTTTGAAGTGACTACGACCAAGTATGTGGGCGTGGAAGGCAAACGTAATAGCATGGCGACTAAACGAGCAGTTGACCAAATTTGTCGCCCCCTAGCAGCCACGCCGTTTCACGTAGAGGAAAGCTTTTAATAGTGTTTGACCAGCTCGGTCTCCTGATGATCTGTAGCGAATATGAAGTCAATCGGGCAAAATCCGTGAGAGGTGGCAGTTCACGATGGAGCGCTATTCCTGTCGCCGCCACAAGGGGGCCATTAGCCGTAGCGTCGTAGCGTTCACGAAATACCTTCACCAACTTGTTCGGCATGTTTTAGAAGTGGAATGAAGTTGATGGGGGCAACTATGTATTTTTAATGAATTTTAGCGCACTTCCTGTTACCACTGGGGGGCGCTATGAGTGACGTAGGAAAATAATATGTCGGATCGTTCAGGGTCACGCCATCATCATGTGCACCAAGTTTGAAGCCGCTGCGATCAAATCTGTGGGCGTGATAGCATTTAAACCTTTTTAGCTGAATTCGGGAACTTGGCCGTGCGCTAGCAGCCACGCCCTTTGACCTACACACCTGCGGAGCACAAGCCGTAATCAGCTCAGTCTGGAGATGTTCTCTACCCAATTTGAAGTCAATCGGGCGAACTCCCTCGGAGGAGTTCGTTTTGCGTCAAAGAAATGCTAACCAAAATGGCCGACTTCCTGTTGGGTTTAGGGCGTGGCTCCAATTCAATTTTTTGTATGTTTGGGTATGATACACGTGTGTGTCAAGTTTCGTATGTGTACGACAAAGTAAGCGAAATTTGTCTATGGAGAATTTCAGAAAAACTTCAAGGGGGCGCTATTGAGGCATTTAGCCACGCCCACGGGAAACGACTCTATCCGCTGACAGAGCTCGCCATTCTTGACCTGTGTATGAAATTTCGTGAGGACACGACTTCGTTAAAGCCACGAAAAAGGCAAACGTAATTGTACGATAAAAAATCGTCAGTCGCCGCGGCGGCACACGGACGCCGTTCGTCGTATCTTCACAGCGTTCATAATGTAGCTTCAGCAACTGGTTCTGCATGTATTAGAAGTGGAATGAAGTTGATTGGGTGAAGTATGGATTTTTAATGAATTTTTGCGTACTTCCTGTTACCACCGGGGGGCGCTATGAGCCAGGCAGGAAGTCGATACATCAAAACGTTCAGGGAGGAGCCATCGTCATGTCCTTTGAATTTCAAGTGGCTACGACGAAGTATGTGCACGTGAAAGGCAAACGAAATTTAAATTGGGATGATACACATTCGCCGCGGCGGCACACGGACGCCGTTGCTCGTAGGGTCAAAGCGTTCATGATGTAGCTTCACCATCCGGGTCTGCATGTACTAGAAGTGTAACGAAGTCGATTTGGTCAACTACGTATTTTTAACGAATTTTTGTACGTTTCCTGTTACCACCGGGGGGCGCTATGAGCGACGTACGCAAATAATATGTCGGATCGTTCAGGGTCTCGCCATAGATTTTTGCACCAAGTTTGAAGCGTCTACGATCAAGTATGAGGGCATGAGAGCCATTCGTATTTACATGGCGAGCACCGAAACAGTCGCCAAACTTCGGGGCACGCCAGAGGCCAACCCCTTTGAGCTACAGACCTGCGGAGCACAAGATAAGCTCAGCTAGGTCTGACGATGTTCTGAACCCAATTTGGAGCCGATCGGGCGTAATCCCTCGGAGGAGTTCGTTTTGCGTAAACGAAATTTGAACCAAAATGGCCGACTTCCTGTTGGGTTTTGGGCTTCGCCATAAGAGGATTTTTTGTTCATCTCCCATTGATAAATATGTCTGCCGACTTTGGTCCGCTTTCGTTAACGTCATTTTTTTCCCTATGGGTTTTTGAAAAGTTTGTAGGGGGCGCTATTTTGCCATTTGGCCACGCCCACATGCGAGACCACCACTCAACGCTAAGTTGCCACAGGCCCCACGTGCGTGCAAAATATCGTCCGTTTCTCGGCTTGGGAAAGGGGTCGAAATGGCGTTCGAAGTGGCATAATAATAATAATAATAAGAAAAATAAACATTACAATATCTGGGATATTTTGCGCCAGGTCTATGCAGTACTTGGTTACTTGCTTGCTTACTTGTTGTTACTCGTCGGCTGGCACCTTGACTAATGTGGATGTCGAATAACAATAGGGACCTCCCTGGGTCGTTGACACAGGCTCGGGCCCTAATAATAATAAACAGCGCGATTTCAATAGGGCTTTCGCTGGGCGACTTGCAGTCGCCGCTCGGGCCCTAAAAATAAACATTACAATATCTGGGATATTTTGCGCCAGGTCTATGCAGTACTTGGTTACTTGCTTGCTTACTTGTTGTTACTCGTCGGCTGGCACGTTGACTAATGTGGATGTCGAATAACAATAGGGACCTCCCTGGGTCGTTGACACAGGCTCGGGCCCTAATTACAATAAAATATTCAGTTGCCCCATTTCTGAATGACTGTGGAAACTCATCTTTTGCTCTACCACCACTGTTTTTTCCCCTTCATGCAATTCTAGACACAATACTGTATGCCCTACTTAGCGTTGCTGGTGAAGAGCCTCTTTAGTGAAATTAGACATGATTAGTTCCCCATCCAAGCCATTAATCAAAGAAGTTTCCCTCAGTTTGGTGAAATTTCATCTCCACTCCGCAGAAAAATTCCTGACAATTTTTACCAGCTGTGTTTCGTGCAGCTTCACAATCGAGGAGCCGACAGAGCAGGAAAGAGGCGGAAAACAGAGACAAAAAGTCAAACCGAGATACTGCGATGGAGCAGAAGAGCAGACAGAAATGAGTCCCATATCTACACTGCTGCATTTGAAAAGCTCTAATATACGTATATCGCTGACAAGTGGATCAGATCTGCTATTGATTTCACAGCTGCTGTCTGATACACAGAGATGCAGTGCATTCGTTATGAAAAGATGCTTCACAAACCTCATAGTCTAAAGTGTATTCAGCCATTATCAAAATTTTAAATGATAGCACCTTCCAACTCTGCAGATGCCAGACAAAGAGATACTGGACGAGACTAAAATCTGAAATTCTTTTAATAATTTGGTGGAAAATTACAATAAAAATCACAAGGTTTATATATATTGTAACATTGAACATTGAACTGATGCTGGGTTTTTCTCATGTCTAATATTTTATATCCAGATGACATTGACATAACATGATATCTGAAAATCAAAAAAATCTCCCCCCAGCTTTTGTCAGTATCCTACAGTACCTCAAACTGATGTAAATCTGGTCATAATGTAATGTAACCTTTCTCTTCACTCACTGGAAATCTACATACACTGATGATTTGTTCAGAAAGGGTTTTCCAATGCACCTCATTGGATTTTACATGAATGGATTGATTCATGAACTTGATGAATCAATTCACAGCCATCCATAACAGCTTGACTCCTCCAAATTGTTGCAAAAAAAGAGAGAGGTTGGATTGACAGAGAAAAAACCAGACAGCAGTATGAGACAAAACAGGAACATTGGACTTTGAGCAGTAACCTCCATTAGCTCTTTAGCTCTTCTCCTCTTCTCATAAAGACACATGTCTTGTGTTGCACTTTGGCATATTGAACAACAAAGAGCTCCCTCTAGATGGGTTTCCCTTTCCCAGCCAAGCATGCACAGCCATCAGTGTGCTTTGGGACTGATTTCTACAATATCATAATGGCCACGCAAAATGGAAATATTTAGCATTTCCAAATTGCAGCTTGTTGGAAATGATGCAATGTTTGTCTGCTACACAAGAAACATGTTGAGGTAAAACCATCCACAGATTTATAAAATCTATAATTCTGACTAAGCAATCAGTCAGATTCTCTTCTTGTGACAAGGACTATCACTGCATTTGCAATTTCTGTTTAGTTCTGCTAGTGGCTCTGTAAGGATGCTCCTTAAATGATCAGCAGTGATTTAGCTAGAAAAAATGCCTGTTTTCCTCTGGTTCGGTATACATCCAACTTCACAACTCAAGTCTGGCTCATATAGCATAACTGTCAGATGCTGCTTCCACATCTGGATACATTCTGGGAGTAGATTTAAAGAATAAAGATGATGGCGATACACCAAAGTGCTTTGACAGGCAGATAAGACAACAGCACCATTAACCAAATGAATGATAAAAGAAACATGAAATCTAACACAATCCTATTTTAAGTTCCATATAAAATGTTGAAAGCAGGTTTTTGAAAAGGTTGGAACATTCAAGCTGAATTCAAAAATGGAACAATGTTTTTGAAATCACAGTGGATCAACACTTGACCTTTCGTCTGATCAGGATCTTCAACAGCTGAAGCAGTGTGTGACAGCTCTTGTACAGCACAGCTCTGAGGACACTTAGCTCTGTCTAGACACTGTACCTATTCTTCCCAGACTTTATCTCTGGGTTGGTGCAATTAAAGTTGATGCAACAATGCAATGTTAGCTTAAATACAAGTCCAACAGCAAGAGTGAACAGAAAAAATACTGAAGTGCTTCAAAAGACTGAGGCATATTATTCACAAAATGATCTAAGAAAGCATCATACAGTAATTTGTTATTTGGATTTTTTTCTCCAATGTATTTCCATTAGTAGAACATTTGTTATAGTGAAGCTCAGCTGGCCATAACAACTCCAGTCCCAGTAGAAATGTTGTATATTTGCCTGTGGCAGACATAAATTGTGGAGGATGTTTACCCCTCTCCTCACACTGAGGACTGTCCTTCAGATGTCCACCTACAGGATTTATCTGTGGAGCTCTCATACTGATGATTATACTCAAATGACCAAATGTTGTGTAGGAGGAGGCACGCCTGTTAATTGCAAATGTTGTTGTAGTTAATGGAGATGTGAGTCTTACTGTTGGTCTGGTCCAAACAGCAAGTTTATATACAAATACCAGGTGTTTAACAAGGAGTAGCCGAATCCCTGGTGTGAGGAGTCTGTGTTACTCCTAAACCAGCTAACTGTCCTCACTATTCAGATATCGTGTACAACCTGACCATTTTCCTTAAATGATCAGTTTTAGCTGCTTGAAAGTTACAAAACCTAAGAGTTTTGAGAGGAGAGGCAAACAGTAGGCTACCAGCCTGCAGGGTGACAGGTTTTTACTGATTGGTCAGCCGCCCTTGTTCTGGTTGGTTGAAGAGGGACATTGGAGTGAAAATAGAAACGGTAAAAAAAAAACAAAAAAAACAAACTCATCATTCATATCCTCTCTGTTCAAATTAAGCCAATGTTAACTGGTTTATACCTGATTTGATCTGGACCACAACACTGCAGTTTGAGTCGTATTGGATGTTAAATGGACAGCATCATTGTGAATGATGTCTTCATACATCTCAGTTCATTTGATTCACCTGCTCGTCCATATCTGTTTCTCTGTTTCTCTGATTTGATCTCCAATCAGTTAACACTGAGGTTCTAGTCTCTGTATGAATTTGAGTGGGCTGTTCCACCTGGACTTTACTGAGTTAAATCTAAGAGGCTCTTTTTCTTCCTAGTCTCCATTTTTCTTTCCTCCGACAGGCCCAATAACATTAGTTGTTACCTGCACATGAAACGTAATGGAGCTTGACAGCTTAATTATGTCTTTGGTCTGACCTTCGATATTATCTCACTGGCTTGGACCATGTTGTATTTAAAGCTACTGTTTCAATTAACCATGCTTTTGTCTGCAAATTTGGGGAAACATCTATTTGTAAATGTGTTTGTTAAGCAATCATTGTATAATGTATATAATCAAGCAGGAAAGTGAAGATTGGAGATCTGAAACACTTTCTTATGCTGTTGTTCTAATTATTGCTTTTTTGAAGGCAGTCAGTGGCTGGAATGTGTTTTAACACAGAACATATTTTTGAATTAATGAAGCGATTGAAGTTAAACAAAGTGTAGATCTGTACAGCACACATCAGGTCATCAGGTGTTGAATCTTGAGTCCTGTCTGGAGTTAGATTTGGTTTAAGTTAAGAAGAGATTGAGTTTTTTGTTACTGTGTGAACCTTTACTCTATCACAATAAACAGTATATCTTCCTAACTTTAACCTATGAACATTAAGATTAAGTTAAAATTAAATTAAATTAAGATCCAGATATTTATTGATCTTAAATGTTATATAAAATGCTAAATGTACAAAATGCTACATGTACAAAAAACACATACAGTTTTTTAGGTTGGGTGGGAGTCTTAACAGAATCATAAACTATTTAATAATACACACATTGTACAAACCACATTATTGTTGCAATGCATATAAATGATTTCTAGGAATCAGTTGTTGAGGAAAGCCTCATTTATTCATTCATTATCTTTTATCTTTTTACGTTATCAATCTGAAGCACATTTAACACATCGATCACTGTGGTGACAGGCAGAGCAGAATATGATCATAGTTAATAAATAAACACATGCACTTTAACAAGAGTGGTGTACCAACGGCGGCACGGTGGCACAGTGGTTAGCACTGTTGCCTCACAGCAAGAAGGTCCTGGGTTCGAATCCCGGGCCGCCCAGGGCCTTTCTGTGTGGAGTTTGCATGTTCTCCCCGTGTCTGCGTGGGTTTCCTCCGGGTGCTCCGGTTTCCCCCACCACTAAAAACATGTCGGCTAGGTTAATCCTCCAGTCAGTGCCCCTGACCAAAGGCACTGGCTCATAATCTGGAGTTGGTCCCCGGGCGCTGCACCGCGGCTGCCCACTGCTCCTCAGGGATGGGTTAAATGCAGAGAAAGAATTTCACTGTACTAGCTGTATATGTGACTAATAAAGTACCTTTACCTTTGTTGCTGCTGTTACCATAGTAATGGTCGTGGATGGTTGGATTTGGGAAAAGAGCAATAATTTAGTTACAGAAATAATATGGTTGACTGCCTCGAAGGTCAGGGATAAAATAAATACAAAATAAACTGCTACTTTCACATAAGTGAAAGATCTTGCATTGATCTGCTGAGTCATAGTCCTATGTTTTTTTCACCCATCCATTCATCAAAACCCCCTCCTGATGTGGACCTCTGTGATCAGTGTCCAAATCTAGGGGCCGCAACCTTCGGAGACATTTGCAACCAAATACGTCACAGTGGAACAACTAACTGTCACATTTTGAAGGCCCCTTCACATGCATCCTTTGTTCCCTGGACCATGAAGGATCCACCTGTTGGATGCCTCACAGTCCAAACTATTGCAATAGTCATAATGGAAGCAAACAACACTCACAGAGAGCATGGATTGGACATTAAAGGAGACATATCATGCCCCCTTTCCACAAATTCAAATAGTTCCCAGGTGTCTTAAAGACACGTCTGTGACATGCTTTGGTCAAAAATTGCCAAACATCACAGCTCTTTTCATCTGTTCGAACCTGCCCTGTTCAGAACGGCTGGTTTCAGTGCCTGTCCCTTTAAATGCAAATAAACCGCTTGCCCCGCCCCACCCATTCTACTGGTCCCAGGTAGGGGTGGGGTTATGCAAATTAGAAACCTAGTTACATCACTGGAAGACAACTGAGGGAGCAGCTCATACAGCCATGTGGATTTCAAATATTTCACTGAAGTCGAATCACACTCGCATACAAATGAAAGCTTTCTCGTACCTTAGAATGAGTTGTTACAAGTGTGTACAAGTGTGTGCATCACCATTTTTTACGTTCAGTGGCAGCGTGACCGTAGGTAACCATAGAAACTCAGCGGAGCTGTCGGCTCGGGGAGAAAGTTTTCCAGGTAGCGCCTGTTAAAACTGTCACCACTGTGTAGTGTGAGGAAGGACGGAGGCACTGGTGTTGCATTCAGGTGCAGTCAGGCAGACGGCCGTCGGCAAACCAACCGGATGTCATTTTACTCCACGAGAGAAAGACGGTAAAACGTGGGTCAGGTAAACAATACCACATCACCGTGACAACATATTGTCACACCTGTATTGTTTTGCCTCGTGCTGGCGGACCACTTGTTTATAGACGCTTGTTTATCCTGTTACATGCAGCGTCTGTTGTCTGTCTGACGTCTGCCCGATTTCACGTGAATGCAACATCAAGGATACGTTCCGATATGCAACCGCACCGCTAGATGGGGGTGATTCCTACATATTATACCTTTAACTCATTGAGTGCCAGACCTTTTTATAAAATGGTCAGTGCCATGTGCCAGCGTTTTGGGGCATTTTGAGTAATATGTCAAGACCCAGAGAATATTTTGTACTATGACTCTGAAAACACCAAACAGCTCAAAGGAAAGAGGAGACTCTCTATTTAACTAGGGAAAAAAACATTTGTTTGTACCTTGTTCCATTCTTAATTTATCTTAAGTTGAATAGAGCCTGGTTGCACCAAAAAGACCACTTTTTTTCTAGAAAGCTGAGAAAAATGCATTTTTGTGAAAGAGAGTCTCTCAAGAAAAATAGTGATTTATCCGTTTTAATTTTGGCTTCAAAAACATGTAGGACATCTGAAAATTTCATTTCACTTGTTTTTTCATTGACCCCCCCCCAAAAAAAAGACAAAACAAAAAACAAAACAACAACAACTAAAATACAACAAGTACGAGCAGTTGCTGCCCCCTCAGCCTCTCCTACGCACAGCGTCGGTTATCGGTGAAAACACTGTGCATCCCTCACGTTACCTACAGCTATTTAACCGACAATCATGTTCAGGAAAACACTCACGTTTACAAAACTATGTGGCTGTGAGGACTGAGGTGCTGCCTGGTCAGAGACGAGGAAAGAGACGGACATGTCTAAAGTCTGGAACAACTGCATCCTGACCATTGTCCTGACCCGAACTGTAACGTTACGTGCATCACTGACTATGTACCGGTAATTTAAAACAATAAAGTTGAACGTTAATTAATCTGAGCTTGCTTTCCATTAGTATGTGACCTCGTCTTCAGTCACTGTCGTAGTAGCCTAAACATTTCACAACTCATTCGCTGCAGTTCTACAGCTGTGACTGTGGGTATATTTAGCTTTATCACCATTCAAAACAACGTGTCTAGCACATTATATTGCTCGATATTAATCCCTAATGTACTATTTTCTCTCTCGTTTGCCTTGAAAGGGGTGCGAGTTGACGGTATTCTGTAAAATTTGCGCGTTTTGTTATTCTTATCAAAACGATTAGTGTAACTAACAGCACAAAAAGACATGATCACGGCTCTTGGAGCTGTCTTTCTGCAGGCTGTAGAACGTCAGTGACGTAGGCTGATAATCCCTCTATACATCACCTAAATGTTTCCCTTTGCATCATTATAACCATGTCCATTAGATGTCGCCTAACAATAAAACGCAACTATAGGTCGTAATGGTCGTCATTCAGTTTTTTTCACAGGACAGGCTAGCTGTTTTGATGTTTTGCTTGTGGTGTTGTTGTTGTTTTTTTGGTCTTATTATCTGATTGCATGCATGGAGGGATCCACCCCTCTCTCTGTCAGACACAGGAGAGAAACCGAGTGAAACCAAGTGTGTGACAAACAATTTAAATTTATGAATGCAAATCACACCCAAACCCCTCTGTCCTCTTATCACTGCATTTCCTTCCTTTGGTGAATGTGTGTGTGTGTGTTTGTATTTTTCTTATTCATCAAGTTTGTGTCTGTCATGCTTCTGTGCACACACACACAAGCATGAACGTGTCTGAACAGCCTGCCCACTATGTGTGTGTGTCGTGTTTGTTATTTCTCCCTCTGGAGCTAAAGAGGAGATGGAATCTGCACTGTTGATGAGTTTAATGATTTCATCCAGAGCAGCCACCAGGTCAGCGCCTCGCACCACACACACACAGTTGCTTTGACAGTATGATGAATTGGAGCAATGTGGAAATACAAACAGGCGCAGTTGCATTCGCACACCCACACACATTCACACCCATGCACACAGTTACTCAATCAACCACTGCATGCACATTCATGCAGACACAACTAAAAATGTGTTCAACTGTGCTCGTGCGGTGGATGCACACACTTTGAATTGACCTCCCCCGCAACCCCATTTGCTACTGAATATATGAAAAACAGCATGGATGACATTCTAATGTTAATGTTCATACCATTCCTACCATAGCAGCCCAACTGTCTGGTTTGTTGTGCCCTGTGTTTACGCCCCTGCTAGGGGTGACTGTGGTGCAACATGAAATGTGACACTGTCTCCCCAAAACTCAAGCAGCCACCAAAAGTAGAAGTTGAATAAACCATAATTTATTTCGTATAACATATAGTTGATATAAATGAACTAAAGTAGCTTCAGGGTGGACCCCGGCCAAAATAACAAGCTCCGTGTGTGTCTCAGCCGTTTGATTGACGGATGACGGATCCAATATCAGTGGCTGATGAATCGTGAGCAACGTGAAGCATAATTTGTCCGCCTGCATTATCCAATGCGAAAAAAAACTACCCCACTTTCATCGCGGATTTACTCGAAAATAGAATTTTGCACAAAGTTTGGCCTACATCGTCTGATAGATGAGTTATTACACTAATGTTAGGACCCAGAGTGGGCTCAAATTCAATTTTCTTTTCTGAACACCTTTAACACATTAGCGCGATTTAGCACATGTTACCGTCACAACGCGAACTGTCCATCTGCCCATGTGTGTAAGTGCCTGTGTGTGAGAGTGAGTCGCAGCCGCCACAGACTCGTTTATTAATGGGAAACGCTGGATGCACTGGTTGATAAGTTTTGTTTTTACCAGACCTATACTGTAGCTATAATATTCCCAGTGACGAATGTATTTCAGATATGTCCAAATGGCCAGCTATCATATGGCCGACATTAGCAGTTATCTCATAGAGAAGCCCATACAGAAACAACAATTTGAGTGCATATAAGTCTTTGTGCAAAACTTTTTAATTTTTTTAAAATTCATATTATTTTTAGTTTTATGACACGGTGCTGCACAGATTCTCGCTGCCTTTAAGACCTTCAGGACCCCAATCCGCCCTTTGAATGGCCTGGAGCCATAATCTTCTTCTTTTTCCCCTCAGGATGTTATATACAATTTCCACCCATCCTTTGGCCGGTTTGTGCAGTTTACAGCACAACAACTCCTTGTCCTTTTCTTTTGCTGCTTGACTCCACTTTTAAATAATGAGAAATGTCCCGCTTTCTGCCCCCTGGCTGCACGTGCACATCTGCGATGACGTTGCACAGAAACCCGTCTATATGTCAGCCCTTAAATTGTTAACACAGGAGGGAGAAGCGAGCACTCACCCCCCAAAAAATAATAAAAGAATTAAGGAGGTGCACGGCCACGGCAGCAGACGGAGAAGGGGAGAAAACAGCCGAACAACAACCGAAGTCTTTTTCAAAGATTTGATTGAAAAAGACTTTGGTCGAAATGTCTGTGCCTTGCCTGTCCTGAATTAAATAATCGACAAAGGGATATTTTGAGTGTGGTGGCTGTTTTCTCCCCTTCTCAGCCCTTAAATTGTTGTCAGCTGTAGTTGCCATCCACCATGTCATCTGACTCACTGTGCTGTGTGTTGATGAAACCATGGTGCTGTCCATGGTGCTGAAGTAACAGATTTATACAACTTCTTCGTCTTCAAATTGTCTTTAAACCAAAAAAAGGGTCTGTCAATGTTGAGAGTTTCTTGATGTTGTCAAGTAACTTTTGTTAGAAATAAATGATGTTCCATGTTGATCTTTGATTTTTTTTCCCCTCTTCTACGGCAGCGTGTTGGAGATGTGTAGAGGGACCAAAGCCATTATTCAGCTGCCACTATTTGATGTTGTCTGTGTGCTATCAAGTCAAACAACACATTTTCATAACAGCAATTTTAAATGATTGTGTTTTAATGTAGTTGAGTATGATATAAAAACAACGCAGAACTTGCCAGTAGGCTTTTGTGGTCACTCACAGTTTCAGAGATACTACATTCAAAACGTTACATTTTAACAAAATGGCTCTATGAACTCTATGAGAAGTGTTACTGTGTAGTATGGCCTGGGACAGAATACTCTGCACATGTTTAGTTTGCATTCATTTTGGAGAAAGAGTCCATCCTAATTTGGAGATATCCCAGTCTGTAATGAATAAGACGTGAACACTACAGCAGAGGCTGAAATTATGTTTTTGCAAAAAAAAAAAAAAAACCCAGTATATATTAAGAGCTTTGCAGGCACATATTTATACTGTGTATTTCCCTCTCTTGTATTTTCCATTAATCTCTTTATCAGGGAACCCCTCTATATGAGAGACAATCTATTCTTTATTAAGTGTCTTCTTCCTGACTTGGCCATGGATTTATGATACTGTGAGCCCAGCAAAGGCTATCCACTCTGCAATCACTCGTCCTCTCCCTCCTCCTCCTCCACATCCCTTCCTTGGCTCCCCCTGAGACAATAAAATGACCTTCACCCTGACAGATTGTTTCAGCTCCATGATCAACACCGGCCACCGTGAGTCACCTCCACTAGAGTGACGAAGGGGAAGGGGCGGGGGGTTGTTTAATGACGCAGGGAGAAAGGGATGGCAAGACAGAAGGGCAAGTGTGAGAGATAAGATGATAACAAGACAGGTGTCGGAAGGAAGGAAGGAAGGAAGGAAGAAAGAAAAGGGAAGACAGAAAAAAAAACTCATCCTCTTTCCACTAATGCTGCTGCATTATTCACCATCAGAGAGGACGTGGAAAAACCTCCTCAGGAAACCCCCCAGTCAATTAATTAGCAACTCCCTGCATGTGGAGGATGGGGGTGTAAGGAAGGTGGAGAGGATTTCCAGCAGAGGTGGAGGGTAGGCAAGACCTCTGGGACCAAGTGAGTGTAAAAAAAAGAGGAAGAGGAAAACTGAGATTGAGGAATTGGAACAGAAGGAAAAGGGCTTGGATTAGCATTGCAGGCTCCACCAATAATGGTACAATGATACACTGTGAAAAATACAATTAGCTGTTCTGAGGATAGTGAGATGCTACTAATGGGTGGATGGAGCAGTTTCTCTTGGAGCAGATGGTTGTAGCATGGAGGCTAACTCCGTCTGAAACCACATTTTTTGCATCAGCATTTTTTTTTTTACTGATAGCGCCAAAGTAGCTAGTAAATAACTAGTATATCAGGCCCAAAGTGTTTTCCTGAAAGGACGTTTATCTCTCAGCTCATGTTGTTCGGCAGACTAATAATCATTTGGTGTGCTGGTGAATATTTTATGGTTGCAGCACAATGGTGAGAGTTACTCCCATGTTTTAAACAGCTGTGGACACAGACAATATTCATTGCTGGTTTTTTATGGTCTTTTTTTTTTGACAAGAAAAAAATGTAAAATATCACCGTTTTCCCTAACGAGTAACTGTTGAATAGAAAAAAACAGTATTTGCCGCATGCCCTACCGGTGAACTCTGGATATTTTTGAACTTCTCTCAGATTCTGCACGACAACACAGTGCAGCAGAGGAGGAGGTTTTAAAAGGAAGTACTCCCTGCTTGGCTCATGGCCGATGGTGGTGCTCGACTGTATTTTAGCTTCAGGGTAAACAGAAGAAGTTTACAATTCAGGTGTGGTATATTATTCTCCATTTAGGTTAGTTCGGGTCAATTCAAATCTGAAGGACGATAGGAACTTCATTTGTGATGAGTAACAGTTTATATTCAAATAGAATAAATATAAACAAATACAGATTATACAAGAGAGAAAGGCACACACATACATTTACAGCAAATATAAAGATGTTTGGATTAGGTATCTAGTAGTCTAATATATGGGGTAATGAGTGATTCTTGTGGAATGTACCCTGAGAAATGTGTTTCTTGTCATTCACCTTCTTCTGTAGGTCATGGTTTTTGGGGATATTTGATACCTTATTTATGTTTAAGTTAGCCTGGTCAAGAGGTTAAATGTCAGATGGCATAGGTTAGATTTTGTTTTTAGATCCTCCTGTCTTTGTCTGACCATCTTGGTCAAGACTACAGTATCGTCCTGGTGGAGAAGGTGGAGTTTTAGAATTAGAAAGTGTATAAGCTTTGGGCCAGGAGAGAGATATCTCACATCGGCACCAGAGATGCTCCAGGATTCAACATTCTTTTGACACTGCTCTTTTTCTTGTAATAAACTCCTTTTTGTATGCAAGAAAAGACATGTCAGCGGTGATCACTCCTTTTCATCAACACATCAATATACCACCGAGGGAAAGTTGGAATTAAATGAAGGATGGTGGAGAGCGAGAGGAAGCGATGAGAGGAACAGATGGCGAGTGGTTACAGGTGAGAGAGCAGAGCAGTTAAAGGGGTGGAGAAGACATGCAGAGGACTGATGGAAGACATGTGAAGCAGCTTGAGGATGGTTGTGCAGAGAAATCCCCCTTCAGCCAGGAGGGCTGTATATTTCCATAAATGCTACGTCAGCATGGCGGCAAATCAGCTGTGACAGGTGCCAATGATTAATGAGGATGGGAACGACCGCTCCAACATCATTTAACAAGTGGCCATATTTTTTGACGAAGACTGTTTTACAGTGCATTTCAGAGGCTGTTAGAATATCTACAGACACAGGCACCTTGTGCGTCGCGGCCTCCACCACTGTTATTTATGCACCTCACACAGGGATGCATTTCTTGATGCTCTCTGCTGTAGATCAAAGGTGGTGGATGCAGGCGTGAAGTGGCAGTTCCCTCAAACTGAGGGTTCATTACATCTAAGAAAACATAAATGAATACATACAGTACACTATGTATGTGCATGTGTGTGTAGCCTATAAGAGGTAAATATTCCAAAAAAGAAGCCAAGAAGATAGAATTGCCCTCTATAAAATGTAACATTATACAGGTTGAAATTCAGTTTTACATACAATTTTGTGTTTGCATGAGTCATTACCCTCTCTTTGACTTTCCATCTCTTGCAGTGTTGATGTAGGAACAGATCAATAAATAATTACTGTATAAAAATCCATAAATGCTTTCCGCAATGCATGTCGGTACTCCCACACATACCATACATATACAGTACAGTGTGTGCAGGCCGAACGACAGTAATAGCAGCATTTAGGCTTTCCATATTGAAACTCGTTACTACTCTTGTGATGTTGAAGAGTATTTCCTGTCATAACGTTTGTCACTATTCAGGGTTGACCCTAACCCTAACCCAAGAAAATATAAAACCAGCATTTAACTTGCATCTGTCAGAGAAAACAACACAAATGGAACAGACTTATTCTTCTGAAATGACCCTTTTATATTACAAGCGCAGTATTCTATATCATAGCACATGTTTGAGGCACCAACTTGTGATAGTGGTGGTGGTCGACCATCCTGAAACCATTGTTCAAGCAACAATATGCATGTAAATCAGGCTTCTAGCTTAATCACAACTGCTGTGATTCTTTACGAGCCAGTGTTATAGCTCCACATCCTGATTCTGGCGAGTTTAATGTTTAAAGAAAAAAGGGGGGTGGTTGGGACTTTGCCATCCAGCCTCTTAGGTCTTTACTCAGAGCCCAAAAGCTTGGGGCAGCAAAATTAGAGTGATGACATCCTCTTACAATAAACATCCCTATGCTTTTATATAATTAATTAGTTTAATTTTGATTGGATTTGTCTGTTTTGTATGCCCATTGTTGTCATCACATTTACTGATACTGCAGCAGGAACCATGCAGCCTATGTTTTGCATCAGCAGATGAAAATTGCTTCACGCTGCCTGCAAACCATGGAGTAGAGTCAAAAGAAACAGCAAGACTGTGGAATCCACAACTTTCTGTTAGAAAGCCTCAGGCAATGAGTTTATCAAGGGCTGCAAATTTCAGTTCAGCAAATGTGGTGGCCTTTTTTTTTTAACCTAGTAACACCTAAGGCAACCTAAGCACTGCTTGAAAACAACCTCCTGAAACCTGAGGATTTTATTCAAAATTTGACGTTCACTCAAACCTTTATTACTCAGCCTGTGAAGCAAATAGAGACATGAAATGAAAATAACAAAACAATTGAGACGTTGAACCTTTGACCTTTGTTTTAAGTTACTGCCTTTAATGATTTACAATAAAAGTCAAAGGATTATGCTCTCAAATGATTTTTGTTTCATGTTTCCATTTGCTTCAGATAGTGAGAAGGTTCAAGTAACAGTGCTCCATCAGCTGAATCTTTGTCCAGAATCCTGAATAAAATGTTGCAACAAACAGGGGAGTGCGGAATTGGCATTAAACCCTAGCAGAGTGGCCATCGTTAACAATGGTAATGACGATGCACTTACATTATGCCCGTTCCATTTTATCTTTGCCTGAAAGAAATACCTGCCTCATTTTATCTGCATTGGGATCAATCAGCACATCCAGTGGTAGTGCCTCTAGACACTTTATTGACAATTTACAACCACTGGACTGAGCCATTCACAGGCCACTGAAAAGACATTTGAACAGTGGGGAAGGACAAAAGGCACCAGAGCCTGATTTTAGTTCCTGTATCACTTCAAAAGGAAGCTGCCACTGGTCAAAAGCAGAGGCCAAGGGTCAGTGACATTCACAATAATTCAGGGTGAAATGGAAAAGCATACAAATGGGAAGGTAAAGCCAGAATGATGTACAGAGGACACCCAGTGTCTTGTCTGTGATGGATGGTTGGTCAAGATCCTGGCTCTGCTAGAGACCACAGCTACATTTACCACATTTGAGTGAGTGAGTGACTCAATTTTAGAGAATTTGTTTGCTTGTGTTTGTTGTTTATCCTTGTGAAGCACTTTGTAAAATCTGGCTTTGGTCTATAAATGGGTGCAGTCTGTATGAACCATTTATATGATTGACCTTTGCTTGTTGACGATATATGTTTAGACTTGGGTAATTCAGAAAGTGTACCTGATCTACCCTGTTACATCTTATACCACAAAGACGTTGTAGACCAGTTAAATTGAGACCCATTCCCTCATCAGGGTCCATGAAGCAAAGTCCTTGAATTCCATCAAATGACCCTGAGTTGAGATTGTTGTAGATCTTGGTTGATGAGTTGATTAAACCAGTATTTACAGTGCAGTTATACTATCACCCCCTTGCTTTCAAAAGTCAGATACTTTGTACTCCAACACCACACAACATCCACTGTTGGACCTGATTCACATGAAAAGGTCAAATGAAAACAAAATGCGATATAATAAAGATCTTTTTTTCTGGTCTAACATATAAGAAGCATTGTTGCAAAAGTTTCAATGGACGTGTGCCCAAAATGATGCATATCCATGTTCAAAGTGTAAATCAATCAATCAAATCATCATCAATACTGCCAGTGCAGATATCTACTAAGGGTGTACAGCCAGTGCACTATTTGTATTCGGGTTCGGATTCAGCTTTTTTAAAAAACCTTCGGATTCGGAATCGTAATTGGGAAGAAACCAGACGTGGGCGTGCTATAACGTAAACATGCACCATAACCAAACTGTCGCAGTGTCTCATACATGGATGTGATTGGCTCAAAACACGCACCAACATGTTTTTTTGCTCCGTTTTGCTTTAGTCTTGTAGTTCGCTCAAAATCATGCTCAAAACATGCATCCAAACGTTTCTTTTTCTTTAGAAAAAAGCTCCCAAATAATGAGGAGAAACAGAAAAACTATTCGGTATCAAAGCATTATTTGTGTACTTACGAATAACATATGTGTGGCGGCCTGGGAAAACCCGTCGGATGTCGCGGACGTTCGATTGTGGCAAATAGCCAAAATAGGTGGAAAAGTACTATTTCCACGATTTTGATATTTTGTGTGATTCTGGTACTTTGAACTCCCTACTACATCGTGGTGAATAAATATTTTAAGAAAACAAAACGGAAAGTACTTATTTTTATGTTTTTGTGGCGAGTATAAGGCGTTTCGTTTCCAGCTGAGCTGCAGCAGCAGCGCGAGAGGAGACAGGTCCGTTGTTGTTGTAGATGTAGCATTCAAGGACCCTCGGAAAGCAGAGAATCCCGCGATTCAGATGCTTTTTTACAGCTGATCTTTATCATAAACGGTTGTTGATGTTTTGTAAAACTTGTGCAAGTGCCGATGATGAGTTCGGTTTAGCGCCGATGCTACGTTCTGTTTAGCATTGATGCTACGTTCGGATTAGCATCGATGCTACGCTAGGTTAGCGTCTGTTACCGTACCACGTGATCACACGCACCCTATACGGTCCCTTCTTGTCACAGAGGCACCATTCAAGGACCCTCGGAAAGCAGAAAATCGCACGATTCAGATACAGTTTACAGCTAATCTCTATCATAAACGGTTCAGAAGCTGTTTAATGTTTTGTAAAACTCTCGTCTTTATAGGGTCAAAACAGCAACGTTCTAGTTAAAGCCATTTTCTCACTTTTCAGTTTTTTGGTCATAATAGATTAAAATGCTCATAACTTTTGATCTGAGAGGGCTATCTCAGTCATTCAAACAGTTATGAATGGATGAAAACGTCTAGTTTATGGAAATATCAAAACATGAAAATGTCAAAATCCCACCATGTGAAGGGTTTTCCCAGGCCACCACACATATTTGGGTTTGGTATCTACTGTATAATCATACTGTATACAACATAGCAGAGCTAAACTTGTGGCGATGCAGTCGCCTTGAGGATAAAGGTTATAAATTATTGCTTTAGTTTAACCCCCTTCAGTGACTGGGGAGCTGTGGGTCAGTGAGGTGTACCAGTATTACTCCCTCTGTACCACTTATGAGGCTTTGACAAAGCCACTGAACCTTTAACTGCTTGAGGAGTCACCCAGTAGATAATAATAAAGCTGGGGGTTGCACCGAGCAGCTTCCAGGTTGGAATCGCTTGACTCTGAATGGAAGAGGCACTGAACAGACCCTTTGCTAATGAAACAAAGACAGACCATCAAAAAAAGGCTATTTCACACAAGCAGGATTGTGTTGAAACCTAACTTCGAATAACGTTCATATCAAATATAACATTTCTATTTATTTTCTATTTTCATTTTAACGTTTCACCAAGCCATAAAGGACTCAGCTACCACCATATTTCATAAGAGCATGCAGACAGTGACATTTAAATGTGATGGGCTGACAGATGGAGATTGCAGCATGAATAGGTAAAAGGGGCATTACTGGTGGATATGGATAAAACCAAGGTTATACATTATATAATGCTTGTGCTGCCAGATTGAAAATTCTTATGGAAACTGTCAGTTTTTGTATGTGTAGCCAGTATTGAAATGTCCCTCCTGGTCCACCGTAGCGCTTTATGTTTTATGTGTTAGCCCCTTCCAGCTCTGTGACTTGAAATATTTTTGGTTTGACAGAGATAATCTTTTTAAGGCCTGGTCTGCTGCTGCTTTTCCTCATCTCCCTGGTGTGACAGGTGGTGACCTTTTGGTGCAACACTTAGGCTACGTGTTTTTGTAGTTGTGGCGTAGCTTATTTTTATGTTTAGGCTATAGGCCTATAGTTCAGGGCTTCTGCACATTTTGAATTGTTTCCTAATTACAAAACCGATAGCCTACTGTGTTGTTTCTACATTTCATTTCATTTCAGAGTCCTCCGTGCCTTCTCTGAGTTACAGCGGGGCTCCGTGCAGCACTGCATGTCCATATAATGGCACTGCTCTTCCTGGTCCGTCCAAATCTTGCGCGATTTGCTTTGACACTGGGAGCTTCCGCTACAAACAAGCTTAAAACATATACTTATTTAATTTTTTCGGAACTATTTCTCATGTTGGGGCTTCAATACAAGAGGGACATTACAGACGAGCACTATGGAGGTACAGTATTTGGATGTTTTTTGGTGTGTCTTTTTGGACGAAGAAAAGTGAGCTCCGTTCGCAACCGTCATATGGACATGCAGTGCTGCACGGAGCCCCGCTGTAACTCAGAGAAGGCACGGAGATAATGAGTGAAATTTGAATTTTGGGTGAACTATCCCTTTAAGCAACAATTACATCCCATTTTCTGTTACACTTCTTCCTACTCCCATGTGCCGTGTCACAGTCCCTTTTGAGACTTCATACTCCCTTGTGTTTCCTGTGTTTGTTTCCCTGTCCGTCCCACTTTGTGGGAGTGTTTTGTCTCTGTCCTCTCAGCAGGGGCGTGGTGCAGCGCTGCTTAACTGGCACACATGTCCTCAATCAATCATCAAGCTCTGAATAAAAACCCCAGCTCTTCACTCCTTTGTTGCCAGATTGTTCTACTTTCCAAGTAACTCTCCAGGCCAGCTCAGCTCCTGGTGAAACTCCAGCTCCTCACTCTGCCTGATCCAGCAATGTGCCTGATGCTGCTGCTGCAACTCATCCACCTGAACCATTGCCTCCACTCACCAGTCACCACCTCAACCAGTTTACAGTATCATACACAACAGCTACAGTAATTCACCTACAGAAAGTCGTAAATCACTATATAATCAAGTACATTATAGCCGCGTTTCCACTACATGGTGCTGGCTCTGCTCGACTCGACTCGGCTCGGCTCTGGTACCAGTAGGGGAGAGCGGGGCACAACCTAACAGATTTTGTTTTGGGTAAATATCTACAGATATATTTGAGTTAGATTAATTTTTTTTTTTACACAAGCAACATACACATCTCTAGTACAAATGAGCACTGGAAGTTTGTTTCTAGAACTTACCATTCTTTTACAATTTCACCACATATGGAGGAAGTGAAACGTTACAACCTACCCCACTGGTGGGGTTAATTGTAACAGGGGGGGTGTTAGTTGTAACGCATGCTGGAAAGGTTTGTTTAAACAATTGATTCAGTACAATTTTATCTGAAGACTGATTGTTTGTCCATCTATGATACTAATAGATACTCTGTAAGAAAAACATTGCTATTTTTTAGAAAATAAAAGATGAAGAGCACTTTCAAAAAAGCTTTAATATAATTAGAATTAATCAGGCTGCCATTAGAACAAAAAACGCTCTCCAAAATGGAACATAAAATTATTATTTGAAGTTTAACTGATATAAAGTATTTTAATGATAATAATAATAATAATATTATTAATAATAATAATAATAATAATGCTCACTCTCCCTTTTCTTTCTTGACCTCATTCTGTGAAAACAAAGTTGGGAGATTAGGCTAATTGCTTTTATCAAGGGTGCAAACCCGTCACACACTGTTTTGTTTTTATTTTTATTTAATTTTCATCTTAATTTTTATTTCTGTTTTGTGTAATTTATTTATTTATTTATGTTATGATTGTGCTTGCTCAGTTTTTTGACGAGGTGACAAAATCATGGAAGGACAAAAAAAAAATAGGCCTACATATATATTATTTTTTTAAATTATTAATAATTCAAATTATTATGGACACTAATGACCTGTTTTGCATTTAAAACGGCTATTTTCGCTGAAAGGTGAAGTTTGCACCCCTGTTTTATATCGAAGATTACATGAGGGGTTAGTTGTAACACAGTGTTACAACTAACCCCTCATGTAGTTTCCTTACTCTTGCCTAGCTAGCACTGGCTATGAGCTAGCTACAAGCTTTAGCATGGTACCATTTCTTAGCTAAGAAAACGCTGAAAAAGATGATATAAGAATGGTTTTGGGGACTTGCACACATGCTTCAGCAACCAAAAAACTAGCGATATGGAAAAATATACTTTCATGGCGCTAAAACACACTTTCGCGCCTAACTCTGTGAAATCGCAGCGGGATCTTCTGAATCTCCTCCACATAAAAGTGCTAACTAATACGGACCTGTGGCCGGAAGTTGGCGGAAGTTGACTTGTGCGTCTGGATAAAAAGTCCGTGTTTCAACTTGCCCCGCGTTAGGTTGTGCCCCGCGCTCCCCTACAGGTACTATTCTAGAGAGAGTTTCCATTACCGCCTTTAGAGTAGCCGGTCCTCATAGCGACGGTGCTTATAAAATAAAATGAAACCAAGCAGGATTTTTCCCATTGTTATGCTACATTTTTACCTTAATTAAAAAGCTCCGGAGTAATTGTGATCGTTAACTACACTTGTGACTTGTTTCGAGTGAGAAAGGAGGCTCTCTGTCTTTACCTGGTGTCTCATGGCTGAAAAACAACCTTACAACATCAGTGTAGTTACTCAGTCCCCGCCCCGGTGTCCCAGATCTCGTCTCCGCACACCGCAACTCAAACGCTCCGTAACCCGTAATCTTTTGTTTTTGACAGTTAAGACTACACAAATATACACGTTTTAACATCGTATTATAACGTTATCCATCGCTACGTATTGATTTTTCACCGGCTTCGTTGTAAACAAATGCACATGGCCAGATGGAGCGGTAGCAAAACAGCGGAAAAGCAAGCGGACTTGCATAGTTTGTTCATTTTAAAACATTTATTTATTGAAATGTGGTGATATCTAATGACCCGCAGCCGCTGGTGACGACTCTCTGACCAATCAGGGGTCTGCAATGTCGAGTCGAGTTGAGTCGAGCCGGTATCATGTAGTGGAAACGCGGCTTATGTTTATCACTCAGCTAGCACCACTCAGTTTGCTGCTGTGATAGGACACTGAAGGACTGACTGCAATTCATTCAACTCTTCTTTATTTACTTTCTACATTTAAGACCAAACACTTCCTGTTTGTTCAGGGAGTAATAATCAGTTAACCCCTAACTGTGTGTGAAGGAGAGAGAGGTAAGCCTTCCATTCAGGGACCGCCAGTGCAACTGCTTGTAACCTCCACAGACCAGATGGAAATGGGTGCACTGACTTAAAGCAGAAGTAAGTGGTCCGGTCGTTTTCGCCAATGCTGCGTTCCAGGCAGGCTTTTGAAATCGTAAATTACAGCTTCAAGTCACAACTTACGACTTTGTAGCGTTTCAGGCAACCCACTCGTGTTTTTCCGACCTGTTTTACCGGTGAAAGTCACTATAACGGCCACTCGTAACTTCCGACCGGTGAACTCGTACCAGATCGAACTGGTACGACTTCACGGTCGGAAAAATACGAGTTTCCTTGAACGCACCATAACAGTCCTCGTCCCTACGTCGCCACATTCACGGCGTTCCTTGGCTGCACACACAGCCCTGCATGCCGTTCTCTCTCCTCATTGGATAAAAACTGTAGGATACGATAAATGTTTTCTCTTCGGCTCAGAGCAGAGCAGAGGGACTGAGAGACCCGTGTTTCGGTCCAAACACTCTATGTAAGTGATTGCTGTCGGAAGATATAACTATTTAAGACTTATATTAACACAAATATATCACTTACTTCTGCTTTAAGTCGAGCTAGTGCTATGTCGAGCTAGCCAGCTAATTTCCGCTTTAGCTCTTGGCTAACGAGTTGTTTCGCGGGGGTTGTGACACTCAAAAAAATGATCCACCGTTTCATAGCCGTTTTTTTTCCCCATTATTGTCTA